>NC_141367.1:32241022-32392084 GCF_963921425.1 Dryas octopetala | reverse complement strand
TGATCTAATTAATATTCATCGTTCAATGAGTTCAAAAGGTTAATGAACATAGTACATATATATTATCGAAAGAAACCCAAATGGGGCCGTATACGGTATACCCGTGACTCCGTGAGCAATTAGTCCAAGGCGACTGCCGCTAAACTATGGACGGCATGTGGGAAGTGCTATGTAGTGCTATCGTGACGCCATGTGTACAAAGTTGATGGACAAAACAATTTTTTTCTGATGGGTGGAAAATTTTATCTTACGAAAGATAATGTAGGGGGTTAATTGTAAAAAATTAGTTTGCACATAAAATATGAACCTACAGTAATTTGTGGGATAAATTATATATATATTTTTTTTCTTTAAAGAAAAAAACAATGAAGTAGGTGTGTAAATGTGTAATCAGGAACTTGCAATATCTTTTATTAGTTTTTGTTTTTTTGCTAGAGATTTTTGAGCAAATTATAATTTAGTACCTCAACTTTATATGTTGTTTCAATTTAGTACCCCAACTTTGAAACCTTACAAAAAAGTACCTCAACTTTCATTTTGTATCAATTTAGTACCTCAACTTTGAAACCTTGCAAAAAAGTACCTCAACTTTCATTTTGTGTCAAAATAGTACCTCCGTTAATTTTTCTGTCAAAATAGCAGGGGTATTTTCGTCTTTTCCTTAAATTTAAAAAATAATAAATTTTTTTGAATAAAAAAATTTTAAAAAAATAAAATTTTAAAAATAATTATTTTAAAATAATAAATTTTTTTTTTTAATAAACAAATTTTAAAAATTTTAAAAAAATAAAATAAAATTTTTTTTGGGTAAGGGGTGCAGGGCGGGGAGGGGAAGGGAGGGGTTGGGGCTGGGAGGTGCGACGGGGCTGGGCGGAGGGGCAGGGGTGTGCGACGGCGGTTGGGGCTGGGGGAGGGGGTGCGACGGGAGTGGGGTGGGGGGAGGGGTGGGTCGGGCAGAGAGAGGGGGAGTGGGTGGGGGTGGGCTGGGGATGGGCTGGGGAGGAAGGGAGGGCTGGGATGTGCGACGGGGGTTGGGGCTGGGAGGTGCGACGGGCTGGGCGGAGGGGCAGGGGTGTGCGACGGGGGTTGGGGTTGGGGGAGGGGGTGCGACGGGAGTGGGGTGGGGGGAGGGGTGGGTCGGGCAGAGAGAGGGGGAGTGGGTGGGGGTGGGCTGGGGATGGGCTGGGGAGGAAGGGAGGGCTGGGATGTGCGACGGGGGTTGGGGCTGGGAGGTGCGACGGGGCTGGGCGGAGGGGCAGGGGTGTGCGACGGGGGTTGGGGTTGGGGGAGGGGGTGCGACGGGAGTGGGGTGGGGGGAGGGGTGGGTCGGGCAGAGAGAGGGGGAGTGGGTGGGGGTGGGCTGGGGATGGGCTGGGGAGGAAGGGAGGGCTGGGATGTGCGACGGGGGTTGGGGCTGGGAGGTGCGACGGGGCTGGGCGGAGGGGCAGGGGTGTGCGACGGGGGTTGGGGTTGGGGGAGGGGGTGCGACGAGAGTGGGGTGGGGGGAGGGGTGGGTCGGGCAGAGAGAGGGGGAGTGGGTGGGGGTGGGCTGGGGATGGGCTGGGGAGGAGGGGAGGGCAGGGAGGGGGGGCGGGCTGGGGAGGGGAGGGGAGGGGAGGGGTGGGGGTGGGGGTGGGGATGGGGGTGGGGGCGGGGGGGGAAGGCAAACAAAATTAAATTTTTTTTTTAATTTTAATTATTTTAAAAATAATTTTTTTTTTAAAATTTTTTTATTCAAAAAAAATTATTATTTTTCAAATTTAAGGAAAAGACGAAAATACCCCTGCTATTTTGACAGAAAAACTAACGGAGATACTATTTTGACACAAAATGAAAGTTGAGGTACTTTTTTGCAAGGTTTCAAAGTTGGGGTACTAAATTGATACAAAATGAAAGTTGAGGTACTTTTTTGTAAGATTTCAAAGTTGGGGTACTAAATTGAAATAACATATAAAATTGAGGTACTAAATTGTAATTTGCTCGAGCTTTTAGAGACTCAGAGTGTACATTTCGACCCAACAGAATGCCAGAAACAGACAGACATGGTTGTCAATGGTTCACAGACTTCTAAACTGCAAGGTATCTGAGGTTGTAGTTTCCTGACCTTTTGTCAAATAGTCGAAAAAAACGCACTGAACTCGTGTGAACGGTGGACCTACGACCTTTTCATTTTTGGTAAAGACCCACAACCTTTTATGGTCTAATCTCCCTAATTATTTGATCAGAGGCTTCAAAGTTCCTTTCAGGTTCGCTTAGCGACAGTGGATTTTGCTGTGCTTCTTTCATAGTGGTCTCAGTTGATAGCTGAACTGAAGCCTGGAGCACCATTTTCTTAGCTGAAGCAATGGATTCTGCGCTTATTGGGTCCTTTCCGAAAGCTTCTTTAGGTATGTGATTTCAGTTCACTTTCATGAAAATATACAATATTTCTGGTTCTTGAGTGAAGGGCTCCGATTACTTATTTTTTTTTCCACTGAATATTAGTGGTCTGATTGTTTTAGATGCTTCAAATGCTGGAACTGAACTATGCATTTAGTTGGCTTGCTTGGTTTATTACTTTGTGCTGATGCAGCTATATGCTATGTTGGAAAATCTTTATTTATTCGAAGGTTCCTTCTTAGTGTTCAGAGTCAGCTGACTGAACTAATTTACATTTCCTCATCTGGGTCTCTCTCTTTTTCATGTAATATACATTTTTCCTTTTCTTCGTTATCTTATTCTTTTTGGTATTTCGGAATGTGACTTGGTTGAGTTGACTACTTTTGTCCCTGCCATTTCTAGAATTTGGGCATTTTGGTATTTGGTTCCTCACCATTGAGTTTCTGCTAATTGAACTGCTTGGTGTGTTTTCTGATGCATTGTAAAAAATCATAGGTGGGAACGGTTGGAGAAGGGACAATCTCAACAAGATCTGTTTTTCAGGTATGTCTGACCCATTACAACATCAAATGCTGCCTATTGGATTTTGAGCAGTAAAAATTCCTATTGTAATTGCATACATGCATACATGCATATGCATGAATATGTTAGCCTAGCTCCATACTAAATATAAGCTTAGTGTGATAGTAAATGAGTTGTAGCTTAAATACTTTTATTACTACTTAAAGACATCTCATCCAAGATAGCACCATAAGTCGTAATTCTAGGATTCTAATTTTTGGATGTGGAATGAGTATCTTTTTCAACATTAACTCAGGGCTAGGCCATACAGTACAAAATCCTACTAGATATGCTCATCTTATGGACATGCTTCTGACAGAAACGTTTTATACTATGATTTTATAGCAGGCCTACTCATAAGAATTTTCTTATATGAAAGAAATTTGTGCCTCAATAATTCTTTTAATCACAGTACCATGCTTTATCTGATATGGTGCATTTCACTTAGCAATGTATTTTGCAATCTAACTTTCTATTATTAGCTTATCCAAGTTTAAGAAATTGTAGGACAGTAAATTTTAAAGTCTCATTTGAAATTCAAAATGATTCATAACTTTTCTTTTCACCCTGATCTTTGTGTTAGTAGGTTCATGTGTAGCAGTCAGAGTTTCAAGGTGCAGAGCATGGGACATCCTGGAAAGATACTGTGGTGTTGGGGGGTCTCAGAAACAGCCTTTGAAGCCTCATACCAGAGGCACTAAAGAAAAATCTACATTCTACAGGAGGCATAGTGAAAAGTTCCTGGTGAATGCAACTGCTGGTCACCCCCTTGAATCCGAATCTGGAGCATATAATCCAAAAAGCATTTGGAACTCTATAAAAAATGCCATAGATGCTTTCTACAGGTTTTCAAGGCCGCACACAGTTATAGGCACAGTTAAGTTTTTGACAGCATCATCATCATCATCATTATCATTCTTGCTGTTCTCCCAGTTAGTTTTTTGACAATATAACTCCCAAAATTGATACTTGTGATTTAGTTGTGCATCATAATCATTTAAAATTATTGTTAGTTTTTTTTTTTTTTGTTCTTTTTTTTTTTTATCAGTTTAGAGAGAGCTCACCTAAGTTTTTCTCTAAGCAGGCATTGAGCATAATTTCAGTTTCTCTCCTTGCAGTCGAGAATATGTCAGACTTTTCTCCATTATTTTTCACTGGGGTGCTGGAGGTGATGCCTCAATTATCTTGATAACTTTAAAACATTGCATGGGTACATTCATAATTGTTATTCTTACACACTTGGTCTTTTATATTTCAGGCTGTAGTTGCTGCTCTCTTAATGAATATTTACATCGTTGGTTTAAATCAATTGTCTGACATCGATATAGACAAGGTCGGATACGTAATTTTACTGGTAGCATTGCAATGATTTGGAAAATAAGAAAGAGAGAGCATTTTTTTATTTTTCCTTTATGCCCTTTACCATTTGCGAAGTTGGTCTCAATTCATTAAGCACCACTTCGGGTTTCTCTGGCTTATAATCTTGGAAGTCATGACCAAAAAGGTCACTTACATGGAATATATGTAGACTGTCTAATTGTTGTATTTCATGTTTGTTGCAGGTTAACAAGCCTTATCTTCCATTGGCATCAGGGGAATATTCTGTTGGGACTGGCATCATGATTGTGACATCTTTTGTAATTCTGGTATCATGATTGTGACATCCTGTCTCGTGATAAACTTCTATGTTTACCATCTGTTTAGAATTAAAATTATTATAAATACATTTCCACCCTTTACAACATGTCTCATGTACAAGATAGGTTGCTGATCCAAGAAACTGTTATCTTTTATTGGATTCTTTTTTTGTACAATTTACTTTTAATACTGCCAATGAAACCTTGACCACTTGAAACTTTTGTAATAAACCCTGCAATTTTTGTTAAATTGGGAAGGTAAACTTTAGAGGTAAATAAACAAAGGGGAACTGGGATTGAATGTTTAATATTTACTTAGTATCTGTATTACTCAAAGTGTATGTATTTTGAGATATTCAGTGCTTTTGTTATAATTTAATTTATAAAGATACACATCATCATTTCAAAATTTTGGGCATTGCAGCTGGATTCTTGGCTGTAAATATTCTGATTATAGCCATCCTTTTCTACAGAGTTTTTGGCTTGGATGGATTGTTGGTTCATGGCCATTGTTTTGGGCCCTTTTCATCAGTTTTGTACTTGGAACCGCTTATTCAATCAATGTGAGTTGGCATTTCTCATGTACAATCTTATAGGCCTCAAATAGTTTTATAAGGATAGCTTCTGTGTTGCTCATGATAAACAATCAGATGAATGATTTAAGTTGAGAGTGTTATCAGTCCATAGTATACAGAAGGCCGAACTTCATTATCTAAATTTTGCCATATAAATCTAGCTATTGTACCAAAAGGGTAAGTTGTTAAGTGAGTGGACTCAAGTGGTCTTTTAGTGGAAATGGTTCCCTATACACCCTTCGCCCACACTGCTGCCCTCCCCAAGAAAAAAGGTGAGAGAACAATGGGTCCCATGCTTGTCCTTGTGCATGTTCCTTGCACATGCTTCTGCATCTGCATACTCGATTGGGATTTATATATCTCTAATTGTGACAGGTTGACCAAACAGATCATCCTATTTATTTTGTTATAAAATACACTTTCCACTGCATAATAGTCCTACATAGTTTCAAGCAAACCCAAACAAAAAAGGACAATGAGATGGGTCTTGGTTAATTTTATTGTTAAGAGTTGCATTTCAGAACATATGTATATGAAAATAGTTTCTGGTTTTATTTGAAATTCCTCGTACTTTTAGTTTGAAGGTATATAGGCAATTAACTTGATGAGTAATGTAATGATATGTTAAACACAGTTTTCTCAATATATGGTTTTTGAATCTTTTATAATTTCAGTTACCACTATTGAGATGGAAGAGGTCTGCTGTGGTTGCAGCAATGTGCATCCTAGCTGTTCGGGCGGTGATAGTTCAACTTGCTTTTTTCCTGCACATGCAGGTTTGTTATTTTTTACTAATCAATCAATTTATACCTTTCCCCAATTTCAGTCTCAAACAAAATACTTGATTTATACTTTTTTTTTCCGTGTTGGAGACTATTTGCTATTATAAGTTGAATGGCCTATATAAAATCCTTGAAAGATATATTGTCTCATGTTTGACCGAGCAATAGTTGTCAGTTCCCCATGCAGTGCCTGCATAACACACATATCAGCATGAGCACACATTTGCACATGATTGTGAGGGCAATTGATTGGAAAGATAAAATATAAACAGGGTATCCTTGTATTAACTAGTTGATATTAGTAATTGATTGCTCAAACAAAACATGATAAAAGTAAGAAAGTACAACTCTGGCGTAGGTATCAGGGTAAAAAGCAGTGTCTGACATGCTGATATTGGTAAAACTGGACCATCTTTGTTATGTAGTCTGATGCACTCTCAGTTTTTGAGTTCTAATTTCTATTTCAATGTCCAGACCCATGTGTACAGAAGGCCAGCTTCCTTTTCGAGGCCACTAATCTTTGCAACTGCATTTATGAGCTTCTTCTCAGTTGTTATAGCATTATTTAAGGTAAAAGCTCTTTTTCTTTTTCTTTTCACTTTAAGTAGAACAGTTGTAGGTTTACTTTAAAGCTGTATGTTTTTTTGTTGATATGTGTTTGGTATTGTTTCAATACATGCAGTTCCTGTGAAATTAAGAACTATGGTCAATTTTAATCATATTGTGGAATTATGTAGGACATACCTGATATTGATGGAGATAAAATATTCGGCATCCGGTCATTTACAGTACGTCTGGGACAAAAGCGGGTAACCTTTAGTGTGTATAAAAAATCTACTACAAGCTTTTAAGATGGTACATTATGTATGTTGTTTTGATGCCTAATTATCTTTGGCAGGTCTTTTGGATTTGTATTTCACTACTTGAAATGGCTTATGGTGTTGCCCTTTTAGTTGGAGCATCATCTTCCTTCCTGTTGAGCAAATGCATCACGGTAATGTTTCAGTTTTCAAAAATTAAAGATTTCAGTAGCGAGTATTTCGCAATTTTCATTACTCCTAGTTTCTTCTTTCTCTATAATTTCAAAATCATACATTGCTAATTTTTAAGAAGATATAATTTCAGCGAATATAAGTTTGATGAATTTTTCTTTGATATATATCTTCCTTCTCATGCTGCTTGTTATTATGTAATAATAGGTTATGTTGTGAAGTTTTGATGTTCCACATAAAGGATTCTGAAATATTACTGACCCCGCTTTACCCTCTGATTCTACCTCATTGGCTTCCCTCAAAAATGCAAACTTTTAAGTGTTAAATGAGGCCACTTCAATGTATATTCATATTAACATCCCTATTAGGGGTAGTACAGCCTTGTGGATTAGTTATTAATGTGATTGGTTTTACATGAGAACAAGTGACACTTCTAAAATCTGAGAGGTTAATGATATTTTGGGGAACCTCAAGTGGGTTTTCATTATTGCTTCTTACTATTATGTTTCTGTTTATATACAGCTTTTTGTTCAGTTACTAGTATGCTAATAACTGAAAATTGTGCCGAAGAGTAAAGATATTGATTTATTCTGTGTTTGAATTGGTTTAGGTTTTGGGACATGCAATTTTGGCTTCGATACTCTGGAACCGAGCCAGATCAGTTGATCTCAACAACAAAGCTGCAATAACAACCTTTTACATGTTCATATGGAAGGTAATTGCCCACCGCATCTATTGAATGCAAATCCAGTAGGAAGAATAGATCAAAAATCAAAAGTTCAGTCATCAACAAAATTTGTCAATTTCATGTAGTAGGTGACTATCCACTAATATTTTGGCATACACAATTTGTGAATATGTTGAACATTTAGTTATTTCCAATAGCAAAAGAATGCATCCTATACAATTTGGCATACGCAATTTAAAATATGTTCAATGCTTTATACAATTGATTAAGATCTTTTTGGCACCTTTTTTTTCGTAAGAACCGTCAGTTTGTTTGGTCTGTACATTAAACACTGCCCAAAACTACTTGAGCATGACCATTTTCAGCATTACTTCTTTCTATGTGATTTATCTCATTTTGTTTCAAATTTCAATGTGCTAACTTTTCATTCATTTGTTTGTTCTTCTTGCAGCTCTTCTATGCTGAGTACCTACTCATACCACTTGTTAGATGAGGGTACAATGTGGAAGAATTAATAAGGAAAATAGATAACAACTACCCAGCTTGGATTCTGCTGCTTCTAGAGAGTAGAAGAACTTTGAAGAAAAATGAATTGCAGAAGAAGAAAGAAGAGAAAAACTGCACGCGTAAAACAAATATTATGATGTAAATCGTGGTAATCTATGAGGATATTTTGGGTATTTCAATAAAATCATTAAACTAGTAACTGGTGCCGTGTAGCTTCTCTCCATAGTGAAATCTAAAAGCTGCCTCTTAGCTGCTTTTTAAAATCTCTGTCAATGACCCTCGACTACGATTAAAAGCTGATATTTATCTCTATATCAAACGGGTCTTGAGTTAAAAAGGGGCCTTAGTCTACCCAACCCACACCAACACCATCATGCAATTGAGCATAAAAAACAATGACATCTGATCTCTTAGTCCATTTAAGGCACAATACACATTAGTTTAATATGTTGTAAATAATTTAATCATATGGCAGTACACATCTTGAGTTAATATAATAAATAAAAACTTGGGGTAATGCCCCCAAGTCTCATGTGTGATGCCCAAGTAAGCTTGGGATAATGCCCACGTGATATGTGTGGCATCCAAGCTTCATATGCTGATATGCCTATAAATAAGGCCATTTGATGAAATGATGGAGAAGAACATCCTTCCATTCCCTCTTTCACTCTAAACTCTCTCCTGCTCCATCACATAACTACACTTCATTCTCTCCAATGCAAACACTCTTGCATTTTACTACCATTTAGCTCCAAACTATCCTACTACACCTCTATTCTCTTATTATCTATTTGTGTACGTATGTTCTCACGATTGTCTCTTTTTAATATTTCAATAGTTTTACAACAAATTAGATATATTTGTAAATTTTCAATATAGTCATAAAGGTTTAATTAGACATTAGTTTACTCAATTAATCACACACAATACACATTTATAATGTTTTATATATGATTTACAGTTTATAATGTCAAATTAACATCAAAATTTTAAGTCAAGAAAAACTATTATTTCACTTTTCAAGATTCTAAGTAAACATCAAAATTTGATAGCCTCCAATTTTTTTTTTTGCCGCAAATAGATTTTTAATTTAGCCCACCTCATTTTCATTTTCAATTCCTGAATCCGTCTGTCGGATAGTGTTTAATAGTGAGCTTAAAAAGGAAAAAACCTATTTTCCATTCTTGACTTGAAAAACAAAAAAACCTAAACAAGATCGAGTAGTAAAATTATAAGTAAAAAATTACTGCCCATCTTTTGACTTTTATATACCCTTTAGCAAACCCTAACGCTACTTTGGCACACAAAACCCCTTAAAGCCCTATCTCTGACTCTCCCTCTTCTTCCTCTCGTTTCCAAGTCGCTGTATGGAAGGCACAGTTGAAGAAACTTCGAAGGCCGTCTCGGATTTGACAATGGAATCCGATGGAACTATCAGCAAAAAGTAGGTTCCCAACTCCTCCTTAATTGTTTCATCATCCTTGTAATGTTGTCAACTGCAAGTCCTTCTAGATGTTGATCCAAACTGAAAAAAGATTGTCTTTGAATTGAGGGATTTTAGGCAGTTCTTGGGTATCAAACAGTGATTAATTTCCGTTCCTACTGCTTTCTTATTATTATTATTTTGTTTTTGTTTTTGTTTAATTGGATTTTGTGGGATGCTTACAGTGCACGCAAGAAGGAGCTGAAGAACAAGCAGAGGGAAGAGGAGAGGAAGCGAAAGGAGGAGGAGAAGGCAAAACAGGTACACCCACTTTCTAAGAATGCTATTTATTTTGTTCTGTTTGGTTATTTAGAGAATGAGGGAGAAATAAGTGCAAAAATAATCTGGGTATTAAACTGCGTAGAGGGCTCTTCCCTGACCTTAATGTATGAGATTATAGAGTGATCGTGTTTTTTTCCCGAGTGTTGATAGATAATTGGTGTGAACATCATAATGGTTTTTCTTTTTTTTTTTTGTTTTTCGAATTTTCTTGAGTGGTGTATTCAATTATTTGTAAGTGTTGGTTTCCCAGTAATTTGATACATTTTGGTTATTTGTTTTGTTGTATAAAATCAATAATTTACCATGAAAGTGATTTGGTGTTAAATAGTCATATGATACATCATTCATCGTGGTCTGGATACACCTGAATGATAATGTGCAATTCCTTGTTGTCCGCTAAAGAGCTCACCATATTTGTTACAAAATCTTATATTAATAACTTTGCAATTATCTTCCAGGCTGATGCCGCAAGCTCACAGGTCAAGAAAAATGTAGCAACTGAAGATGATGAAATGGACCCAACGGTAAAATTTATTCTCTCTACTATTAAGTTAATCATATAAGGATTTTCTGTAGCCTCATGCTTAGCTGTTCTTTTCTTTTGTTTTATCTTGCAGCAATACTATGAAAACAGGCTGAAGTATCTTGCCACCGAGAAGACAGATGCTAAAAATCCATATCCTCACAAATTCAATGTTTCAATGACTGTGCTTGAATATGAAAAGAAGTATGGAGGCTTAAGTGATGGGGAACATCTCGAGGATATCACTGTTTCATTGGCTGGTATTCAAAATTAGGAATTCTATTTATCTAGGGAATCATCTGTTACATCTTCTGTTTTGTTGAATTGAATTATTTTTCTCTTATGCAAGGGCGAATCATGAGCAAAAGATCCTCCTCCTCAAAACTTTTCTTTTATGATTTACATGGTGGTGGACCTGATGGTGGGAAGGTCCAAGTCATGGCTGATGCAAGGTATAAAATTGTTGTCACCACCACTTCCTTTTTATGAGCATTTATATGTGGTTCTTTCTTCTTTTTATTGTTAATTTTTGTATTTCCTTGTCCCCTAGTTTATGGTTGAAATCTCTTCTGCAAATTATGTTCTCTCAATTGGAGGTCTGCAATTTTGTTTACATCTTTTTGTCGTAAGGACTAAAAACCGCAGACAGCGTGGTGCTCCCCAATTAACCAATCAATTAATTAGTGTATTCATTATGTTAATTCTTTATGTCTTGTCAAGTATTATGGAACATTTGATAGTTCGGTCAATAAAGGATTTGTGTGGTTAACTATTGATGGTCATCTCTAATTTCTTCTGCCTTTTCATGCAATGAATGAAAATTAGATATCAATGTAGTTAGCCTCTTGAGCATTGTGCCAACCACATTTTCCACTTTTCCATTTGTTAACATCTTAAACAATATTTATCCTCCCACTATGCTGGCTTTATAAGTTTCCTGAAGCTTTTAGTTGTGTTGGGTATATATGCCCACACACACCCAGTGTGTCTGTGTGAGACCTATTTGAACATGTCAATCAATAGGCATGAATGAGACATATTTTGTTGGTGGTTTCTTTGGTGAAGCTCTGTATACCTATTGGTTAAATTTGATTTTACTCTCAAGTTGTTGATCATCAAGTACTATTTTTTTTTTTTTTGCAAATAATAGCAATATTCTATTTATCTTTTCTCGTCTTTTAACTAATTTTCCAACACTATGAAGAAAAAAAAATACCTGGATCATGTAATAGAGTGAAGTTGAGTCTTGTAGATCAGAAGTATAAAACTAATTGTGTTAGTATGTTGTTGGCTGCCCACTCCCATCGAAAATTCTGGATTCACCCCTGCTTAGATGCGTTTTGCTGCTCATCAATGATTTTTTTTTTTTTTTTGAAAAGAGACATTTTATTAATCACAGCTTGTAAGAGCAGGATAACAACAAGAGACTAAAACAGAAACTAAGCAACGCCCATAAAAAATTAACTAATAGCTGCTTTCCAATCAAGTAAGATGGATGAGAGGGATAGATCGAAGAATTCTGATGATACTGAGGCCCAAAGAGAGGACAAGAACCTCACCCTCTCCCAGAGCTCCTCCACTCCTACTCCTATTTGATTATCAAAAATTCTTCTATTCCTTGCTCATCAATGATTGACTTGATCTTTTCTGTACATTAGTATATCCCATTTCTTGAGTTATTTCTTTTCCTTTTCCATATCAAAATTACTGAAGGACTTTTCATTTCTTAATGCAGAACGTCAGAGTTGGATGAATCTGAATTTTCTAAGTTCAATTCTAGTGTTAAGCGTGGTGATATTGTTGGTGTGACTGGGTTTCCAGGTTTGTGATAACTGTTTATTTACCCTTTACGTGTTACTTATGATAAGTTCTTTTCAAAATAATCATTTGTTTCCAAAAATTTTGAGTTTTAATCTAAATGTTGAGTTAGCAATAATGAAATTGCCAAGCAACTCTTTTTTTGGGACCTGAAGGTAGTCTATGATTGGACGTTTGAAATTGGTATTCACTGAGTGCGCAAGCAGTTTAACATTTTAATTTTTTTTTTCCAAGTAAATTATTGATTAATTTAATTAGTCACGTCATCTCTCTCTCTCTCTCTCTCTCTCTCTCTCTCTCTCTCTCTCTCTCTCTCTCACTCAGTTCAGTACTTTGGTTTCATTAAAGAAATATTTGGGAGGCGCTGTGGTGAAATTAAAAGTGATAACAAGGTTACAGTGCTCCATGAAAAAGATCCCCTGAATAGTTGCTTAGTCTTCACATTTTTTTTTTGCTTCTTGGTTGCTTGCTGATTGTTTTCAATCTCATACTCATAAGTCAGAGTTACAAGCTCTTCTGTATGCACTCGTTCTGGATCTAATGTTAAGTTCATGCAAAACAACTTTCAAGCTATCTCATTTTCCTAAAATGTTAGAAATGGTTTTGCCTTTACTGCCTTCCAGTCTAGTTGACTAAAGGTCTAATTTATAGGGGTCCCAAAAATCCATTTGGGAAAACATGATAGGTTAACTATATAACATCACGTTCTTGGGCTTTCTACCATTACCAACTTATGGCATCTGTTTTTTTTTTTTTTTTTTTTCTTTTCTAAAGTCAATTGAAGCTTGTATTTAATGTTTCGTTAGCATCTCATGATGCAAGCTCTGCTGGGTTTTTGTGGTTTGGAAGTATGAACTTTTCATTGTTATGAATTATACAATTTTCTGTTTTGTTTTTCTTTCATTCTCATAGGGAAAACTAAGAGGGGGCAGCTGAGCATTTTCCCAAGGTCATTTATAGTCTTGTCACATTGTCTGCATATGATGCCAAAGCAGAAAGCTGGTCCTGTTTCTGATAATGCCAGCTTGAAGGTGAGCAACTTTTGTTTTGTGACCGATATAATGCTGCCTGGGCTCTTCTCATGACAACATTACATACAATTCTGCAGAAAACTGATGAATGGGTCCCAGGAATGCCTAGGAATCCTGAAGCATACATTTTAAAAGATCAGGTATCAATTGATAAAGACAATCTTATACCTTTTTTTGCAGTACACTAAGATTAGATTACAGTTTTGGGTGTTAGAAAAAAGTGCTTGCTTGTTTACACATTATTTATTTATTTCTATTTATGTGATTGCTTAGGCTATCTCTAAAAATGCGAGCTTGTTTATTTATTAATATTTTTATCTATTTATGTGTGATGGCTAAGGCTATCTAATTTAAATGCAGTAACTTAACATATTTTTTAATGCATTCAAGAACATAAATTTCTGGTCCTTTAGTTATCGTTCTGTGTTTCCATGGGTTAATCTTGCAGTCATTGTGTTTTTAAGTGTTGGAGATGTTGTTATATGGGATACCAACTCAACTTGTGTTTGATTGGTTGGTTTTCTGAGTATACGGAATGTCAATTGTACTATCTTGTTCCACCCTTTTATTCTTTGTTTCTGTTTGTTTCTCTTGATTTATATTTTAAATGACATCGAGAGGTTCAGGGGTGACTTGAGTTAGATTTGACCCTTTAGTTGCAAGGATGATGAGATATTTTTATTGATTCAAATTACCCAATTAATTAATAATTAATTTTTTGACTTATTTGTTTTCTTTTTCTTTTTGTTAAGTAGTCATACTACATTATTACTTTCAACTTTCAAATTTATATGCTGTTCTCATTTTGTATTATTCTATGTGTTAATTTAATTGTCTTCGCACCAGGAAACTCGTTATCGTCAACGTTACCTGGATTTGATGTTGAATCCTGGGGTTCGACAAATATTTAAGACCAGATTTAAGATCATTCAATATATTAGGAGGTTTCTTGACAATCTTGATTTCTTGGAGGTTAGTCTTTCATCAGCCTGCCTTCTCAATCCACTGTGTTTTTATGGCCATTTGTTGATAGTGCCTCAAGTGTCTACTTATTTTTGTCATTTTGCTGTTCTATTTTCTCCCTCAGGTTGAAACTCCAATGATGAATATGATTGCTGGTGGAGCAGCTGCCCGTCCTTTTGTGACTTATCACAATGAACTTGACATGAGGCTTTTTATGCGCATTGCACCTGAACTCTATCTCAAGCAGCTAGTTGCTGGTGGACTGGACCGTGTTTATGAGATAGGAAAACAATTTAGAAATGAGGGTATTGATTTGACTCATAATCCCGAGTTTACTACCTGTGAATTCTATATGGCTTATGCAGACTACAATGACTTGATGGAGCTCACTGAGGAAATGTTGAGTGGTAAGGCATCAATGATGCATGCCTCTAATATTTGTTTCTTTGCACTCTTTCCGTGTCCCTGAAACTACTTGGATTTGTTGTTTGCTGATACATTAAATTTATAATAGGGATGGTCAAGGAACTTACAGGTGGATATAAAATTAAGTATCATTCAAATGGGCTCGATAAAGATCCAATTGATATCGATTTCACTCCCCCCTTCAGGTCTGTAAACTCTATTCACTAGCCTACATGCCACAACTTGGATATATGTAAAACAACTTACCTGGTGGTTTTAACTGGTATTGTTGCAGAAGGATCGACATGGTTGGGGAATTAAATAAGATTGCAAATCTCAACATAAATCCAGAGGACCTCTCCAGTGAGGAAGCTAACAAATATCTTAAGGAGGCATGCAAGAAGTTTGATATCAAATGTTCTCCTCCTGAAACAACAACACGTTTGTTGGACAAGGTAAATCATTTTAAATCAAGTACATGTGTCATGATACCATTGCGTATGTGTTCTCGTGGTATGTACTATATAGATGCCTTTTTTTCCCATTTGATGTGGAGTCTGTTGAGGAGCTAATGGTGTTGTGACAGACCTAGCTACTGGCCTAGGCATATCAGATTGAAAAGTGATACCCTGTCTGAAGATCAGTAGTACATTATACATGTTCGATCAGATAAGTTTGCCATTATATATAGCTGTTGGCTATTAAATCATTGCCAACGAAAAAAGAGAAAGAAAGAGAAGTAATGAATTATGTTATTTTCCTTTCTGGGAATGGTGTTGAATACACTCAAAGAAGTTTCAATAGAGTGAGAATTAGTCTTCTCCAATAAAAAAAGGTGAGGATTCCTGTCGCATAGCTCTGAGATTATCTGTCATTCTATCCTCATTAGTTGCTGGTGGTGGGCGGTGAATGGCATTGTAATGCGGTAATGCGGTAATGCAATATCACGTTTAGACCAAATTTTGTATGATGTTGATGACAATTTTCTTCATGATATATTTCTGATATGATTCTTTATCATTTTTCTGTTATTGCATCACTCTGTTCTGGGCTGGGCCAAGGTTGGTCAGTTGGGCCTGCAAACTATCTAGGTCTTGTTGAATGGCTCTATATGTTCTGTCTAGATATCATAATGTTTAGAAAAAAGCTAGTCCCTAGTTTGAAGGCATGACGGTTTCAGGGATGACTTGGTGCAGTGATTTTTATTTTTTTAATGTATTTTTTATTGTTGCAGCTTGTGGGACACTTTTTGGAAGAGACATGTGTAAACCCCACATTCATCATTAATCATCCTGAGATAATGAGTCCTTTAGCAAAGTGGCATAGATCACAACCTGGCCTCACTGAACGCTTTGAATTGTTTATCAACAAGCACGAAGTATGCTTACCAACTTGAAGACTTGTGTGAATTATTTATTATTTAGCACATTTTTCTTTGTTATTATTCTCCTTACCAATTGTTATGGAAATGCCCAGCTTTGCAATGCATACACTGAATTGAATGATCCTGTGGTACAACGGCAACGATTTGCTGATCAACTCAAGGTATCACTTAACTGTGGAATTGTGGTATCTTATTATAAATTGTTTAGTAATTTTTCTGAACATGTGTGGTTTTGAGTTTCAGGACCGACAATCAGGTGATGATGAAGCAATGGCTTTGGATGAAACATTTTGTAGAGCTCTTGAGTATGGTTTACCTCCAACGGGTGGTTGGGGTTTGGGCATTGACCGGCTATCTATGATACTAACTGATTCACAGAATATTAAGGTCTCTCTCTCTCTCTCTCTCTCTCTCTCTCTCTCTCTCCCCCTCTCTCTCCCTCTCTCTTTCTCCCTCTCTCTCCCCAGCTTTTGTTTGTACTCATGTGTGAGATGTCACATTTAGCAGTTTCTCACCGTCTATTCTTTATGGCTGGACAGGAAGTTCTTCTCTTCCCAGCTATGAAGCCACAGGATGAGCCTTCTGCTGCAAAAGGTACTAATTCTGATTTTGGATTAATTTTCCTGGCAGAATTTATAAAAAAAAAAAACCTCTTCTGCCTCCTGAATTCTTCTGTTTTACTATAGTTGGTTGCAGAATGTTTTGTTTCTTTTATATGCAGCTTGGAGCTCTAACTATTACTTTTTTTAATATTGTTCAGCTGCAACTGCAGGTGCTTAGGATTATTGGGACACAGCAATCAATTTTCCCATCTCACTTTTGTTTAGCTTGAAAGGGTGGGCCTGTTGATCCCTGGGGTCACTATTTTTTTTTCAGTCATATCTGAAGTTTTTTTTGGGTAGCATCTAAATGTCAGATTATGCGTATTAATATGGTAGATACAATATTCTTGATTTGTGAATGCGACTAATCAAAATTTATATTAAGAGTGTCAAATTTTTGGAATTGTTCTACAGGATGGTGTGAGTTTGGGTTTTGGTGTCTCTTGTGCTTGTGCAGTATGATTTCTCTTGAAGGAATGTCTACCTACACTGCAATTGCAAATGGAGAATTTTGTAATTGAGCTGTTGGTTTTCCATGCCCCATTGTACTTAATTGAAAATCTTCAATTTAATGGCCCAAATAACAATGCGTATGTTATGCTCAATTTTCTCACGTTTGCAAGCGAATTTCTCAGTTCTTGAACGCTCAAAAACCCGCCAATTAAATACCGGTTGATTCAAGAGTAAAATAAAAAGGTGCTCTTATGTTTGTATGGCGTATGAATTCTTGCTAATAGAAATTTCTCCAGCTTTGGATATGTTTTACGTCTAAATTTTGTCCAAAACTTCTATTTTGTCCTTGAATCAGATTTTTCAAAAGAATACACAACATACAACTTAGCCATCCGATCTCGACCCCACCACCCTCCTTTGCCCCAGCCACCGTTGGCAGCCCCTAACCAGCCCCTTCTCTCCTCCCGACCCACTCCTTTCTCTCTGTGCAACATCCCAGAGAGTCGAAGAGTGAAAGTAAGGGAGAAAGAGTAAAAAGAGGAAAGGGAGGGGGTGGTCTGGGGTTGCCGCCGGTGGTGTTATTGCTGATGGAGGGAGGGTGGGATTTGGTGTTTTGGGTTTCAGGTTCGAGTATTTTTTATTTTTTGTTCTATGCTGTTCTTTGTTTTTGGGTCGATGTTGCTCAAAGGGTTAGTGCTTGGAAGAAAAAAAGGCAGGGTATAGAGAGCATTTAGTAGGGTATAAATAGATATATACCCATATATAAAAGACTTTTTCCTTCCTTTCAAAAGGACAAAAAAAAAAAAAAAATAGAGAGTTTTTCCTTGAGCCGCACATAAGATGTACATCATGGAATTATTTGGTCAATGAAAACGATAATAAAAGATTAATTTCCAATCTTAACCGACTTTCAAGTTTCAACTATTAATAACTCAAGTTACCCAAATTTTATAATACCATTACTTTCTCCTTGCTTAGCAAGGATGGCTTATTTCCGGTAGGAACCCGAATAAGGTAAGAAGGTTTCCTTTTTTTGTCGGTACGAACGTTTCCTAGAAGATATGGGTTTAGAAGCCGCTCATTGATCGTTTATATTTGAATGCTCAATTTATGTTAAGAGATAGAGAGAGAGCTTTCTTCCTACCTTAAACGAATGGCTGTTTCTGCGCAAGACAGTGTTTTCAACAAGCTTGAATACCTTTCTTTGGTCTCCAAGATTTGCACGGAGCTTGAAACTCATCTGGGTTGTGGAGACAAGGTTGTAGCAGAGTTCATAACCGAGATGGATCGAAAGTGTGAGGCGGTGGAGGAGTTCCATGCAAAGTTGAAGCAAAAAGGTATTGTCATGCCTGAATATCTCATGTCTATGTTGTTAACGAGCATTCATGCTGATCTTTCTCCTAAAAAGGCTTCTAAGAAGTACAAGAACCATGCCATGACAATCAGGGATGGTATGCAGAGGCATAGAGATAGTAAAGAAGAAGATAAATGCAGTGATAGGACTAGAAGAAGGCATAGGAACTCAGAAAAGGAGCATAGAAAAGATGGGTATTTAGGGAATGAGACAGAGAGATGGGAATTGAAGCAGTTGGCTGCGTCTGGTGTTTCGTGTGCTGCAAGATATGGCATGAGTGATGTGGAAGGAGATGAGATTGTATTGCAGTATCAAGAAGAGGAGGGTTCTGGGGAAGAGCTTGAAATTGAGGTGAATGAAGACCAACCAGCATTTTTGCAGGGAAAGAGTGGATACTCAATTGATATGTCACCTATTAAGATTGTTAAGGATCCAAAGGGGTCACTGAGTCGTGCAGCGGTACTTGATTCTGTGCTCAAAAAGCAAGAAAGAATGATGCTCAATTCCATTCCAAAGGATCTTAATCGGGCTTGGGAAGACCCTATGCCGGAGAAGGGTGAGAGGCATCTTGCACAAGAGCTTAGGAGTGCTGGCTTATTGGTTTATGACAAGCATGAGTGGAAGAAGCATGCTTATGAAGGAGCCCTGAGTTTCGGGCAAAGGTCAAGCCTTTCCATCCGCGAACGGACTCAGAACTTACCAATCTACAAACTGAAGAAAGAACTGGTTCAGGCTGTGCATGATAATCAGGTTCTTGTTGTCATTGGTAAGACTGGTTCAGGTAAGACAACCCAGGTTACACAATATCTTGCTGAAGCAGGTTACACCGCCAAAGAATTGGATGTACTCAGCCCCGTAGAGTTGCAGCGACGTCTGTGGCCAAGAGGGTTGCTGAAGAAGTTGGTTGTCGACTAGGGGAGAAAGTTGGCTACACTATTCGTTTTGATGATTGTACTGGACTGGATACTGTGATTAAGTACATGACTGATGGGATGCTTTTTAGGGAAATTTTGATTGACAACAACCTCTCTCAGTACTCTGTGATCATGCTTGATGAAGCTCATGAAAGAACAGTCTACACTGATGTTCTTTTTGGATTGCTGAAGCAGCTTGTTAAAAGGCGTCCTGATCTTCGTTTGATTGTCACATCTGCCACATTAGATGCAGAGAAGTTTTCAGGTTATTTCTTCAACTGTAAAATATTTACTGTTCCTGGTAGAATTTATCCTGTAAAATTACATTAATTGAAACAGCCAGAAAGTGATTACTTGCATGCAGCTCTAATGACTGTTCTGCAGATTCACTTGACTCAAAGGGAAGGTGACATACTTCTCTTCTTGACTGGTGAGGATGAGATTGAATTTGCTTGTCAGTCTCTGTATGAAAGGATGAAAGAACTAGGTAAATGTATTCCAGAATTGATTATTCTGCCAGCTTATGGTGCCCAACCTGTGAAGAGCAGTCAAAGATATTCAAGCCTGCTCCTCCAGGGAAGAGGAAAGTGGTCGTGGCTACAAATATTGCTGAAGCTTCCTTGACCATTGATGGGATAATCTACGTAATTGATCCGGTGTTTGCAAAGCAAAATGTATATAACCCGAAGAAAGGGATTGATTTGCTGATCATAACTCCAATTTCACAAGCATCAGCCATGCAACGAGCTGGGCGTGCTGGGCGGACAAGGCCAGGAAAATGTTACCGCCTGTACACTGAGAGTTCATTTCACAATGAGACGTCTCTTACTACAGTTCCAGAAATCCAAAGAATAAATCTTGTATATACTTCACTTATGATGAAAGCAATGGGGATAAACGACCTTCTATCTTTTGATTTCATGGATCCACCACCCCCCCAAGCGCTTGTTTCTGCCACGGAACAGCTGTGTAGTCTAGGAGCATTGGATGAAGAGGGTTTTCTGACCAAATTGGGTAGTAGAATGGCAGTGTTGCCTCTGGATCCACCATTGTCTAAAATGCTGCTTGCCAGTGTGAACCTTGGGTGCAGTGATGAAATTTTGACCATCATTGCCATGGTTCAGGCAGGCAATATCTTCTACAGGCCTAGAGAAAAACAAGCCCAAGCAGATCAGAAGAGGGCCAAGTTTTTCCAACCTGAGGGAGACCATCTGACTTTACTTGCTGTGTATGAGGCTTGGAAAGCTAAGAATTTTTCTAAGCCTTGGTGTTTTGATAACTTTGTCCAGTTTCGGTCATTGAGCAAGGTGAGGGATGTCAGGAAACAGCTTCTTACTGTCATGGACAAGTATGAATTAGAGGTTGTAAGTGCAGGAAAAAATTCAACAATGATCAGAAAGGCTATTGTAGCTGGACTCTTCTTCCATGTAGCTAGAAATGATCCACTGGAGGGTTATAGAACCTTAGTTGAGAATCAACAAGTTTATATCCACCCAAGCAGTGCTCTTTTCCACAGACAACCAGATTGGGTCATCTACAATGAGCTGGTGATGACCACAAAGGAGTACATGCGCAAAATCAGTGTTATAGATCCCAAATGGCTTGTGGAACAGGTGCCAAGATTCTTTAAGGTGGCACATCCCACAAAGATGAGCAAGCGCAAGCGTCAAGAATGTATTGAACCACTTTATGACAGATATCATGAACCCAACTCTTGGCGTCTGAGTAGACGGCGTGCTTGATATGTAATAATCTGAAATTCTAAATTCTTTTGTAAGCAAAGCGTGTAGATATTGTCATCAAAATTGTGTCTTCAGGTTTGGATGCTATACCCGTAGTTAAATCATTTTTCACTAATTAAAGATATATTTAATTTGTTTTAGGAATTTTCAAAAGTGAATCAGTTTAGTAAGTTATGTATATCTCTCTCTGTCTTCACAGCGAACTGGTTTTCTTATTGGATCGTCCTAAACCTAAATGCTGAATCATAGTAGAGTTCCTCTATCCTATTTTACTTGAAAGATACTCGGCGTATGGTCTAATATAGTATTGGTTTGAAAATATTTTTTGGTCCTTGTTTTTGTGATGCTGGAATTATAGTAATGTGTTTATATTCCATTTATTTTTAGAGAAAAATATGTTTAATGCTTATCTTATCATCTATATAGCTAAAATCTCTCTCTTTTTTTTTTTTTTTTTTTTTTTTTTTTTTATGATGCATGAAACACCTAAGCTAGTTGCTTGTTGTTCCTTGTCTCTGGGTGTGGCTGGCTGCTCTTATGGAGTTTAAGTATGATTTTCTAAAGTTGGTGCCACTGGGATTCATATCCTAAGATTGTATTTTGTGATCTCATTAATTTGACTTTCAATATGGGCAGTTTTCTTGAACTGAATCTAATGGCTACTGCATCATTGTGTTCATGTTGAATTTTTGTTTCTGTAATATATACTGATTTTTCAGACTGACATCTTTTAACTGAATATGGAATATGGACATTTGGTCAAGGGTATAGGAATCCAAAAATTCTCAGAGAAGTTCATTTTACTGTTTTACTTTCTTACTGTTTACAAATTAATTGTGTGCTTGAAGGAAAATGCATGCTTAGTTGTGATAATTGCCTTGCCTTAGCTTTGGGACTTGACATTCATTGTTTGGTTTGTAGTATCTTAATATATAGTTGCAATAAAATGACTTTGGAAATATATTGATATCCTGTTTTATGAAGATTAATCAAGTGTAAATTAGTAGAAACTTTCATTTATAAGCTTGTATCTCTGATGCTGCTTGCAGCGGGAGAAAGGATAAAGAGAGTACCGATAATAGGAAAAGATAAAGAGAAAACTCTCAATTTTATTAATCAATAATCTACTACCATCTAAAAGCTTACAAGAACCCATATTTATAAGGTTTAAAAATCTTGGCTCCAAGCAATAAGAAGACAAAAAATAAAATAAACGCTAAAGCATTAAAACTAGAAAAAAAACATTAAAAGGAAAGTCCCAAAAATACTAAAACTTCCTACTAAAAATTATTAAAATAAAAAAATATTTCTTTATATTAAATATGAATATGCAGGCTGCATCAGTCTGTAATTTTAAAGTAAAGCCATTTTATTTATGTTAAGTGAATTAAACTTTCAACAATAACCATCAAACAGAGTTTTCAGATTCATGATACATACATATCTCCTCTTGTTGCAGCCTTGTTAATTCATGCATAGTCTTTCTTCAACCTGCTCCACCTAACTAAGGACTTAAACCTTGAATTATGATCATGTGTCATGCTATGTTGCATTGAGATTACCAACCTAACCACTTAATTTGTGAAGGTTGCGAGCTTGGGCCCTTGGATGTTGTAATAGGCCATTTCCTCACAATCCCAGCTTACTGGCTTTTTTTTTTTTTTCTCTATTTCTAGTCTTAGTGTTTAGTGTTTGGACTGGGCCTTGTTGGGATTTGCTCTTGATGATGTTTGGTGGCCTTTGGGCCATCTTCGTTTGCAACTTTTCCTCTGGGATGTTATAATATAATTCCACTTGTCCCAATAAAAAAGCTTAACTACCATTTAAAATTGATGTGGGAGGTTTTATCTCAAAATGTCTCGATGTAACTTAAGCATATATTCTAATTAATATACTCAATGTTGGAACAATCACTTGTCGAATTTGAGACATTAGTATTCGATCCACACTTCCTAACAAAATTCCACATTCAATTCTTTACAAATGCAAATTGCCTTCTCAACTTTTAATTCTTTAGGAACATTTCCTTTGAATACAGCTTAGCTGTTTTAGCTATCTAATTGTGAAATTACCTTCCATGGACCCAAAATGTATGCAATGACCATTTTTATGCTTGAGAGAGAGAGAGAGAGAGGTTTGAGCCCTGCATAGCTGTTTTCTTTCATTTTTCAACTTTCAACATAAAAAGGAATTCTTCTTCTTTCATGATGAAGATAATGGCCAGCCTGTTTGTACAACTTTAGACCAACTGGCTATTTCAGCAAGCAGCTTTGTTTATTAAATCCAGATAGTCCACAGAAGCAGTCAGTCAGAAATTTGAGTCATTTTTTTAAGTGGAAAATTGATGGCTATTCTCCACTTGAACACTATTCACATATCTTACAGTTGAGATTTTGTGTCATCTCTGGCCGAAAGGTGCCGTACAAGATTTTCTGCATTACGACATTATGAAATATTTGCATTAGTCCGAAATTAGATGGTTGTCTAATAAAGCTATAAATATTCATTCGGTACTTAATAACATATTCAATATAATATTAGAGCCACTAAATATAAGTTATTATTAAGAGAGACTACATAGTAATTTTCAAGTCACCCAAAATAAGAACTATAGTCTGTTTATAGCCATCTAAAATAGCGCTCCTATGACCTATGTGAGGGAGAGTGTTATAATTATTCTCACATCAGATGAGTGAGGGACTTAGGGGTCTAATAATGCTGTAGATACTTATTAGATCTGTCCACTTAATAACTTAAGCTTTTTGGATAGATATTCAATACATGACACAAATATCATATAATTGTTGATTCTCTGCATAATAATCATTACTTTTCTTGGCATAAGAAAATATGTGGTAGACAACACAACAACCCCTTTTTGAATGGGATGGATCATGCATTTTGAACCTCCATATTACTACAATAGCTTGGCTTTAAGAATGGCAATAAAAGGGCTTGGTATAGGAATGGCAATAAAAGGACATGAATCATGACTCATGAGGGTTCAAATGTGCATGATATATTCTTCACTTTAAAATAGTTGTTAATTAGAAACTTGCATGCTGTAAATAAACTTGCTAGATTCTTCAAAAGATAATTACGAGTCATGGACCTCTTTTAATTTGTCTGCTATGACTTTGTACCTAACTCGTACGGTATCTAGATGATTAATTAATTATCAAATCAGTCTTTGATAGAAAATAAATAACTATATGTCACTATTGAGGGATAAATCATGAATGTGATTTAGATTTTAGTATGGTTCTAAATTAATTTTAATAAACAATTTATATGGTTTGAATTTTGCGACACTCAAGCTTTAAGATGTACGTGCACCTTAGCTAAAGTGACATAGATAAAGTGGTGTAAAGGAATAATTCTAAGTTCGATTTTCCTTCTTCAGTCTTTTGTAAGCAATTTATGTATGTACTAGTTATTTGATGGGTAATTTTTCTTTTAATTTTGAGTACAAACATATCTAATATATACATTAGCATATATATAAATCAATAAATCAATTTCACCTTTAAGGGTTGGGCCAATTTTGTAATTTGCCGAAGACCATCTCTGTCTTCTCAAAGAAACATCACACCAAATTTCTAAGCTGTGTTACTTTTTCATGGGTGAGCCTGCGCCTGAATATGCCAATTAGTCAATTACATCATAAATTGTGATTTTCATAGCATCAAATTGCACATTATATCACACAAAAGCACTCTTTAATTTACATGATGGAGACAGCTCCAATGAAGCCAATCATCCTAATTGGCTAGTTGTCACTCTACCACCAGAAAGTCAGAAGTAAACTCAAAATCTTAGCTTGAAAACAATCGGTAGTACTTGAGAGTTGAGAACTTTGAATTAACAGTAAAAGCTTGTAGACCCCAATGCATATCCTTTCCTACTCATAGCTAAATATATTGAGTCTGAAATGGAGGGATGGAAAATCTTCATGAGGAAAAAAAAAAAAAAGACAGGAAATTACAAAAGCCAAAAGGCCAAAAGGGGTAAAACCATTTGGTGAGTGGAACTCGTGTACTTTCCACTTTATAATTAGAAGCCTTATTTATACCTCATTCCAAGTATACATCCTACCAAGACAAATTTGCGAAAGAAGCCTTTAGACTGCACTGAAGGATCTACCAAGAATATATATAGCTTTTTCTCTTTATCTGTTTGTCATATCTCATTGTTTTTACAAACAGGCCATGTCCATTTTTTCAAGAATCTCTATAATGAGGAATGACTTATGAACCTTTACTGGCCTTACTGGCCAAAAAGGCATTGGTGGAACAAAAGGGGTTAGTGGGTACTGGCAATAATAGGTGAGACACTAAGCTAGCTAGGAGAGCATATAATGGATGGTTGAGTTTGCCATTGCAATTTGTCTTGAACACAACAGTTGTCATGGGTATAAGTATATATAATATTATTGAATAATGCAAGGAATTTTAAATTTGTTTTAAATTTAGATCTTAAATGATATACAATGTATATGTCAATGTTTTTCTCGTTGTAAATAAATAAGCTCCAAAATAGACCTAGATATAAAGTACTATTACATCATTCTAGAACCACATTTGAGATACAAATTTAAAAATTTTAACAATACTCATATATATTATATAGATATATATGTTATGATAGTCCAGTACGTGCTACAGGATTGGGAATTAGAAAACATGCCATTTGCTGAGTCTTTTCAATGTTTGATTCTTATTTGCTTGTCCTCTTTTGGTTCTAACCCCACTATCCTTGTGTAATGCATCCCTGTAATAGGAACTACACTGATATATAATAAAGAGTGGAAGCACCGAATGATGATCTAAAGTAGGACTATCCTAGAAGGCTTTTATTCTTTTTAATGTTGTGCTTCTGGAATAGTACAAATTCAATTTATCAAACAAATTAATAATTAACTTGATAACAATCAGTTCACAACTCTGTTTTTTTTTTTTTTTTGTTGCAGCATTTGAGTGAGAGAGAGAGAGAGAGATTCTTACACGAGGCCTAGCTAGCAACACATTTGCAAACAAAAAAGCCATTTCAGCTACATTACTTCTGATATTAATCACCTACCAAAACAAAAGGGAAAAAGAAGAAGTGTACAATACTTTATCATGTTTTTCCTTTTTGGCAACACAAAAGTGGACTTCCCAAACTAGCTTCAGTGCCAAGTACACTTTTCCATTTTACAGTTAAATTCCACTACTTCTAAATTACTGTAAATCTGTCATTTTCATCACCTTTAGGTCCTAATTATCCAGGAAGTTCATTATGATGTTCCCCTAAAGTACTAGGATCATGGTGTATTAGGTTTGTTTCTTGGTCAAATCCTACCCACCCACATATGTAGGGCATCAAATTCAATTTCTAGACCTCATGTGTCATTGAGACATTGACAATTTGACATATTATCCCCCTTTATGATTGAAGAGTCCTTGACTCTGACAATGTTCTACCACAATATATGCACGTTTTCCTGTCATTTAACTTAAGGTAATATAGAATTTGCATAACTCCATTTGTTTTTTCTTTGTTTATCTAGTTTAATCATGTACTAAAGGTTTCTCCTCATGTTTGTCTTTCTCATGCTTGAGTTATACTTTTTATCTCAACTAACCAGAATAGGATCCTCTGCTGAAATTTTTTTTTTACTGATATTATACTTATGTCCAAACGAGTAAAGATTAAGTATTTGGAGTTTAGAGTTTAGTATTCATAATTTATATTAGAAATAAAATTACATACAAGCCTAGCCTAGTACGACGTAATTTATAGAAGCCTAAGATTTACACTAAAAATCAATAGAACATATGAATCCTTAAAAAAGTTATAAAAGTGATTGATAATTTTAACTGGCGGCCATACTTATTAATATATACATATATGTATATAATTTTATTTTTTAATTATCAACAACGTTTATGAGATTTGAATTCAAAATCTCCTCCAACACAAAAGAAATTTGAGTGCATATATATAATTCATAAAAATATTTCATCATGTGATTGATCAAAATCTTTAACTGAATTACAAAGATTTGACATCAACAACGTGTGGTACAATAAATTATAGAGGAATGTTATCCACCTTTTCCAATCCACTTTTTTCACCGACCTTCTCTTTTATTATTCTCATTCTACAATGTATTTTCATAATCGAAACTGTTCATTTTTTATATAAGTATTTGAAGATCATTTATGTAAAAAATTAACTATATCGGAAATCATTTAGTCATTTTATCATTATCAAATAAACAAACGATGAATCAAATTGTTATCAAAACCGTCAGTTTATTTGATCATAGTTAAATAACCAAACGAAATCCGATTTGGTTGATTTTTTACAAAGATAATCTTTATAGTTAGATCTAAAAAATTAATGGTTCTGATCATAAATTTACATTGTAAAATAAAAAAAATAAAAAAAAATATCGGTGAATAAAATAGATTAGAGAAGGTGGATAACACTCCTCTAAATTATAAGAGAACATAAAGAGAAAAGAAGACAACCAAACATTTCATGGATCATGATAATACTTTTAGGTTTAATTTTGTTACAAAGATAGGCTTGATACTGGGAATGTCGGTAGTTTCATAAATTTTTATTTAGTTTTATTTTTTTTTTTGTGTGTGTAGATGAATTCCATTTTAGCAACTACCTACATTTTTTGTTGCATTACATTTTCTTGAAAGGTGAGTTGGATAGCGGCATAGCGCACGTGTACCTGCAGTACGTCCTGTACAATAATGGCAATCAATGCGTGAAAAAAATAAAATAAAATCCACACTATCACAGTATCACTTACCAATCCAAAAAGCGTAGGATTATAATTCTAGTGGTTAAAAGGAATATTTATCCTTGCCCTAAAGTTAAAGTTTGAATATTTTCTCTTCTTTTAATATCTTTTGTAATAGAAAGACAAATATAAAATCTAAAATGACTAATTTTGAGATCATTTTTTGAGTGATGCTTTGTGGTTCATAGTTTTCTTTTCAACCATTAAATATTGGTAAAAAGGCATAAAATGTGTTAATGGTGCTTGGGAATGAAATGAAATGTATCCATTAATGGATATAAGGTTTAATGAATACATGGGTCAACTCATTTTTTTTGCCCTCTAGTGGATTCACTGGTGGTTGTGGTCAGTGGCGAATTCAGAAATTAACTATTATGGGGGTAAGATTAAGATGTCAAAGATTAACAATGGTGGAGACTAGTAATGGAGAGCCAGCAGGGCGCAGGGGCGATGGCCGACGGGCAAGGGAGCAGGGGGCAACGGGCGCGCAGGCTGCGTAACCTTCAGCAGTTCAGGTCTGGGTGAGTCTCTTGACTCTCTTCGTTTGTGTAATTGTGCATTTGTGCACAGAGGTTCAGGTCTGTGCGCAGGGGCAGGGGTTCAAGTTTCATTAGTTTGTTTAATTAACTTACCAAAACGACGTCGTTTTGGCAAGTTTAGAATTTTAAAAAAAAAAAAAACCTATATGCATGATGCATCTCACGTGCTACAAATTCAGCTTTTTCCCTTTCTCTGTTCAGACTGTTCTGGTTCTTCTTATTCTTGCCCCTGCCAGCCATGACTGCCACCAAGAGTCTTGGTTCATTCATAGGGTCAAGAATTTTATTAAGCCAAGCATTTATGGGTTCATGGGGTCAAGTGATCTCATTGACCCCACTGTAGATCCACCCCTGGTTATGGTTGATCACCCTGGAATTGACCCATGAATTAAGTTTTTTCCCCTAGATCTTAGATGTTTACCCATGAATTAAGTTTTTCCCTTTGTTCTTGTAATACTACAGGGCAAAAGGAATGAATTGACCCATGAATTAGGTTTTTTCCCCTAGATCTTAGATGTTTACCCCCCTTGAATTGGTTTTGTTCCTTAAGAAACTGGGGCAATGTAGTTGACAAAATGCCTCAAACAACTTATAATAGTATGTTCTCTTTTATATATGAATGAAAATTTTGTGAATTAATATTTAAGAGTTTCTTTCTTTTCAAAATAAATATTTAAGAAGTTTTTATTTTGGCCCGTAATGAAAAATTATGAAATCTACTATTAACCACAAAAGTAACTTCCTAAAATTTGGTTGCTTTTTTATTGAGAGGAATCATGGCATCATGCATGCAATCAAGAATTGGTGATCACAAATGCACTTTCTAAGGTACTTTCAGCTAATAAGGTACTCATATCTTACAGGCAATCAAGACCTTATAAGGTACTTTCAGCTAATAAAAGCTAAGATCCACACGGCCACACCAATAGTTAATTGGCTTATTAGCCAATTCTTAACAATCTTCCCTTGATCGAATTACAATTCTTAGCAAAAACTAATTAATTCTCCTAATTGCCACCTCAATTTATCCCTGATATATATGTAACGTACGTATTCCATCCACAATTCTTAAGAATCTCCACCTCAATCAAATTACAATTCTAATTAGCAAACTAGCTTCTCTCAAATATCACCTCACCTCAAACCCAATATGAAATTTCTTTATTATGTTCCACAATATTTTTATCCCCTATATGACTATCTGTCGGTTTCACTTCGAATGATGATCATATATTATGTGTCACAACCAAACTATCAACTCAGATATCACTTTTTAGGGACTAATCTTTTCATCCCCATATTGCACCGATACTATTCCCGATTTAACTATCTTAGGCTTGTACATATGTAGAGGGAAATATCCTTTTTAGTGATATATTTAATAATGAACTTGTCCGATGTGAGACAATTGTATTCGATTCACAATATCAAAACAAAAAATACAATTAAAGGAATCAAACTCATCACAGATATCTTTCTCTAAAAAAAAAAAAATTAACTTATCACGGATATCTCTTAATTAGTATATATATATATATATATTAGGCTTATATGTCCTGACAAATTCACACACTAAACAAAGAATAACTAACTAAATTAATATCTCACTAAAATTTGAAGGGCATGGAACAGTCCATTTATGACCAAATTAAAACAAATTAAAAGGGTTGCCATGTTTTCGTTTTTTAATAGAAAATAGAGGGTCATATCTTGCTGTCCGTACAGGCATTAATATGACCCCTATAATAATTCATGCATGCATGCATGAAATGCGCGCAAGTACATAATCCACGTCTTTGTATAGTTGTAATCGATGATACTGCCAAGAAGTGTCCCAACAAATTAATCGTCCTCGATCTAGTCAAGTAAATCCTTCGGTATATGTCACATGTTGACATGTTAGTTTGTACAACATCAACATGTTCGTATGCTATTTTAATACTAAATGTTGAAAACTAAATATCCGGCCGCAACACTTCAACATGAGAGAGGGGGGGTTTGTCACTAAATCATACCCTTTTGTTAATTGAAGGGTTACACATGAAAATTATCTGTCAAATGTTATATTAATGATATGATATATTTATGGTTGGTCAAGGACAAGAATGGGTACGTATGATTAAATCACAAAATTAATAAGCTCTCAATTATGTAGTTGGGGATGCCTGGTCTAGAGAAACACATGACTCCATTATGTTTATTTTACAATGTGTAGTACATATATATACAGATATTAGTTTAGGGTGTAGTACGTGGAGGGGGGGTGTTTGGTTTTGATTATATAGCACCGACCTCCCCATGTTTTTGTATTGGTGAATATATATGTTCCCCCTACTATTAATTACAATTGAGAGGCGTCAAGATTGGTGGCTAACTAAGATATGAAATACACTTATGAGGCTATGACTAATCAGAAGTGTACAAATTTGAGATATGTAGCACTACGTACTCTTAGCTAAAAAAATTAAAATTAAAATGTAAATAATTAATTAACAACACTGAGAGAGAAAGAGACTGTTGTCAAATGAATAATTAATTGAACCCCTAACTTGTTTAAGAAGTTACCAGTAATAATGGGTGCTATGTGGCAGCAGCTAATTAGGGGCATTAATTAATTTCTTAATTTGAAAAAACTGATCTGAAAAATACAAAACAGATCAAAGGCATTTGCATACGTACGTTTATGGGTGCATGCTGAAAGCAAATTCAACTGTGATGGGTGGGTCATGAACTCATGATCAATATTGATCATTGATGATCAGAACATTTAATAATTTTCATTACAATACCCTCAATAATTTCACAAGATATGTCACTAAACAAAAATAAAAAAAGGTCCAGAAAGAGTACTTAACAGAATATAAACGTTGTCAACACCTGATCCATCGAGCTAGCGTCACGCAGCTTGGTTGTCAAATTAATTGATTAATTTTTAATTTGACTACCAATTAATGCATGATAACAATTATTATTATAATAACATTAGATTAAGAAATCAGGCGTGCTATAGAAATCAAACATGCTTTGTTGCCTTGCATTGTTATTCTAAGCCTACAAACATGTCTATGTCTTATCTCTTATATATGAACTAGTAGTCTGATATTAGAATATGGATTAGAAGCAGACACGATCTCAATCCCTAAAACAATACAAATTAATTAATTTAGACATTATGCATTTCAACACCTAATATAATATATAACTGAATTAATTTTCAAAAGAATGCATTCTATTAATTTGCATGTTATAGTTGACCTATTGAAAAGGAAAATTAATAAAAATTAATCTTGGTCCTACATCATAGGGTCTCTTTCCCAGTATACATACACAGGCACAAATTAAAGAAACCTTATGTTTCAGTTACTAATAAGCAAATCAATTTTTCTCATCTGAAAGAAGCCATATAAGCCAAAGATGGACTCCAACAATATATAAAATTGTCGATATTAATTTAGGGACTACGTACGTTGTGCATACTAATCCTAATAATGGTTGGTGGGTAGTATGTCTTTTGGTTAAGTATTCTTAATGAAGTAAACAATTAAACTTCTAAAGTCATATATGGGGAGGGATATAGGAAAGATCGAAGACTATGTTGTGCAGTACTACAATCATTGAAATAATTAGAAATTAAGCTTACCTTTCATTATTGAGAGTGAGAGTCTTAATTATAAGTTATAACAACAACCTTCAGGTGACGTTAGAGGTAAAAAATGAAAAATACCTAGTTTTTAATAAATGAAATGAAACTTCATTTAAAGCTCAAGCAGAGCTACAAATGTCTTCATCAAGTAAAGCGTCCTAAATTAAATTATAGGGCTCATCATACCAAACAGATGAACCAGAAACAGAGATAATAAAACGAGTTAGTTTATGTGCTACTCCATTAGTTTAAATAATTACAACAAAAAATAAAATTTTAGTCACAACACAATTTGTGACAAAAGGTGTAAATCTTGTGACTAAATATATTAGTCATAAAAGGAGTTGTGACTGTGTCGTCATTAAAAACTCGGTAACTAAAATATTTGTAGTGAATGGAAGCCCCCCCGAGGGAATTCATAAAAAAAAGCATTCTCAACTCCTTTAAAATTATTGACTTTTCTATATTAAGGTATATATTTTCATAAAAGAGAATATTAATCATCTTCTTAGTATCTCTTAAGTTTCTCGAGGCCTAAGAGTTGCTTGTTTGAAAAACAGAAAAAATAAATAAATTATTCTTTACTTTCACATGTAAAACACATAAATTAATTTATCTATTTATATGTCATGCAAATGAATTGGATGGTCCAACAATTAAAAGAATAGCATCCTCTAAAAAATGTAAAATGTCATTCAAATTAGAAAGATGAAATATAATATTACAAAATTTTAAATATAAAATATAAAATTAAAATTTGAAGTAAATTTGAGATCCTTAAATGAAATTAATCTGTTATTTAATAAACACGTGGTGAAACTGATTGGGCGGAGCTTGAAAACGCATATTGAGGACTGTCACAGACAGAGCAGACAGTTAACGATCTTCCATATATATCGAGATAGCGGGTGCTCGGTCCTTCCTACTTGCTGTAGACTGTAGTCTGTGGAGGAGGGCACATGCCCCAAGTACATGGAAGTTGCTAACTCAGTCTCTACCATTTATTAGATCTCCTTGTTATTTTAAATGTGTCAATGTCATGCATACCGTCAAATATCTTGACTCATATTTATAAAACCCAAATATATATATATATATTTGAAGTGATATTTACATTACGTGTATCATATATGGACCTGGCATGATAAATTTATTATTGGCCTTTTTCCATTTTTAAGTCCTAGAATTCTGACCCGCATTTTAATTTGACATAATTGAGTATGGTTTCAATTTTTTAAATTCGATAATGTATTTTATATTGTTTGCAATCTTAAAATGATTTTAACAAAACTCAAATCTTCAATTTAGGGATAAATTATTCACTTATTTTCAATAAAAATTTTGTTGAGGGATTGAAAGACCATCTTATGGGCTTTTTAAAATTAATTTCAATTTTTATTTTTATGTTTATTTGTTAAAAAAATTGAGGCTCACAAAATTTTTAGAGTTTGAACTTTAAAAATGTGATTTCTTTAAATTCTTATTTGAAAATAAAAAATTTAATATTATATGCATAATTTTCAGTTATTATTCAGTAAAACTTACTAGTTTAAACAAGTTATTAGTTTTGATTTAAAGGAAATTTTCATGTTAGGTGTATAATGTTTAAGATTACTAAAAATATAAAACACAAGAACCAAATTAGAAAAATTAAAACCACGAGAACCAAATGTGTTTTCGACTCAAAACACAGGGACAAGAAATTAATGTATTTTACTCTTTTAATTTTAATTTCATCGATCAAATTAACATAAATGGTTATGTACATTGCATATGATCACATTCCCATGGGTAGTTGAGCTTATCCACGGGGCAAGGCACATGACCAATTATGTTAATTTAAACACGAAATTAAAAATTAGTATTTATTAAATACAAAATATAGTTTAGATACTTAATTAGAGTAAATTATAGTTCATATATATACTTAATAAGAGTATATTAGAATTTAGATACCAAATTATAATATGAATCAAACTTCAAGTACCAAATTAGAATTTAGTACTTCTTAAATACCAAAATATTTGTTCACGTTGCATATATATGTCACATCATATAATGAAAACTAATTATTTTTATAAAAATATATTATTTATATTTACCCAAAAGTGTCAATAATATCAAATTCATGTCTTTTTTTTAAAAAAAAAAAAAAAGCATGCATATCATATGCATATACTTGCAACCTCATGGTCAGCTGCAACCTTCAGACCCAAACGAGTAATTGTAATTTGTTATGCAAAGGTCTTCATCTTAGGTAAGCATATATTTGTGTTCAAAATTGGCATGCATGCACTTGGTAAATTTGCAACCGAAACCATGCATAGTTGATCCAATAACATAATATATAGGGGATTGGCTTCTCCACGCTCTTGTGATTATGACCAATTATAAGTAACTGAAGATTTGGATTAATACCCTAGCCAAAAAAATAAAAAAAAAATTGGATTAATGCGTGTTACTTGAAGGATTTCTAGTTTTAAGTTTTAACCATTAGAATAATTGAAGAAGTATTGTCAAGCTATAAACCCCTATTCTTAGTTTAGCTATATTTTAGAGTAATTTTAAAGGTACACACTTTTATTATTTATAAATGATATAATATAATAGAATAATAATGAGAACAAGAACGAGAACGAAGTCAAATAACAAATGAAATATATTCTATTATATAAAAGTTAGAGTATTGAATTCAAAATTATTTTACAATGAATTAAAAATCAAAATTTTATATATATTATAACCAAATTTAATATTCTCAATTTGATATACACTTTCAACAAATTCTTAATTACAAAATAAATCAAGTTTGAAATCGATTTGGGGGTTAGTACCCAACTTTTGAGTTTGAGATTCCAGGTCCAAATTAAGTGCATTTCGGATAAAGTGCTCAGTCAAATCAATCTAGCTAGCTAGTGTACACACAACATTTTACATAAGCAATTAATGTTGGCCAATAAACATGAAAAACACAAAAGGCCGGCCTCATTAAATGTACATTTGTAGTACTGAACAAGTTGGCCTAATTTGAGAAGATAGTGATATGTTTATAGAATAAATTGATTAATCTCCTACCAAAAAAAAATTGATTAATCAGTGTGGGCGTTGAAAATTATCAATAAATTTATTTTTAGTTTGAATTTCGATGTGGGTTCTCCAGGTGCGTTATATATACATAAGCTATATTTAATTAGTTTTATATATGGTTTAATCGATGTACATGAAGACATGAAATAACAACATGTATTTTTTTGGTCTGACATGAAATAACTGATAAGATGTATAGGAAAGTACAGTTACCTAACTTTAGCTGCTCTGCTCAACAGCACATGTGTGATTGTGTGTGTGGGGGGGCATGCATAACCGCTACCCTCATCCTGCAAAACCTGCATCACTTGTACTCAGCTTTAACTGTACGTCTGTACCACAAATCCTTTCTTTTTCAAGAAAAAAATTATTTAATACAAAGTGTATACATTTTCTTATTTTTGTCTTTTATTACGTGACTTAATATATAATAAAGTTAGACAATAAGAAAGATAAATATGATAAGTACATACATTTATTACATAAGTTTTCTTCTTTTTTGAAGAGGCTAACCTCCCGGCCCATAGATTTCATAAATATTACTGTTTGCATAATTTTGTTATACAGTTTGTTTAAATTTTAATCCTAATTAAGTTCTCATTTTTTTTTTATTTGTCATCATCCCGCCATTATCTTTTTCTATGTTGTCCTTTCTCCCCAAACTGCTCAAATCGACCAAATTAAATTGATGATGAAAGAATTAGTTTTCCTTAGGTTAGTTTATGGTTTGGTTTTCAGTTCTAGAGAAAAATTGATCCAAACCAAATTGCACTATGCTCACTCCTAGGTTATATAGCATAACTGTCAAAATATTGCAATTTAATAAAATCTTTTATTGCGAGACAGTTTGACATGTTATATATTCTACCAAGCTGTGAATTAGAATTGTTAAGTGAAATTATGTTAAAATGTGTGATTTTAATTACATTATGACTACATAACATATATGTTCGAATATTTGGTAACATTACCCTTTTTTTTTTTTTAAGAAAATAATAACATTGCATTAAAACAACAAAAAAGGCAGAGATAATACAAGGTTATGGCAAGAAGCCCTACAACAATAAGGCCAAAAAGCTAAACACTTATAACAGAATAAGAGCATGATCTCATAACGTCAACATCGAGCAAACACTACATCTGCCAAACGGAGCCAGCGAAGCACTGTAGAAATTAGCAAACTAGTCGCGTTTGGGTCTACAATCCAACCAACATCTCTAAATCGAGTCTAATAGTAGCCCAAGGTAGCGGATCGAGCAGTAACGACTGGTAGAATCGGTACTGGTGAGCATAGTGACCTCCCTACACCGTGTGATAAGAACCAGAGCCAAACTGGAAGAAAGAGCTCAAGAGAGCAACTAAGCGTCGCTAAAGCAGGATCCGACGCGGTGCAACGCTCATATAGCGCACAATGCCACAGACAGACCAAACTAGAGCGATCAGAAAAATTCTCTTTTAGTGAGATGAAAAAACTCTCACATGGAGAGATGAAAAAGTTCTCACATGAAGAGATGAAAAAGCTCTCACAAAGAGAGATGAGAGTATCTCATAAGCAAAGAAGACAAGGAGAAAAAATAGATGGGGGTAGGAGCGGTGGTAGGGCTGCCCATCGGTCGGTTACGATCGGTATTGGGGCTTACCAAACCAAAACCAAAAAATTCGGTATTTTTCGGTTCGGTAATTTTTGGTAAACTTCAGTTTTTGGTTCGATTTCGGTAATTTTGGTATCGGATACTTTCGATTTACTTCGGTATATATTCGGTTCATTTTCGGTTTAATTATAATAATATTAATTATTATATACCAATATAAATTAAAATTTAATCAAATATGATGCATAAAATATAATGTTTGATGATTATATATTTACATGAGTAGTATTGGTAGTTTAGTATAGTACTAGTATTAATTGCAATAATATTAGTATTAGTAATAATATATACTAGTATAATTAGTTTAATAATATGTATTAGTATATATCATATTAATTTAGTATGTATATATACCGATAAATATGAGTAGATATATATATATATGCATTACTTACCTAAAGAGAGATTCTTATTTTCCTAAAAATAATAACATTTACTTTATTAAAGAATGACTATATATCTTAACTCACACTTTTGATAGTATTAATATGATAACATTATACAATTACATTTTCTTATAGTTGTTTAAGATATTAGTAGTTTAATATTTATTATACCACTAATATAATAGTATTATATAAGCATATATAACTAAATTTCGGTAATTGTTTCAGTTTTTTTCGGTATATATTTTAGTTTTTCGGTAATAATCGATTTAGTTTCTTTCAGTAATAATTTCCGGTAATCAGTCGATTTACCTTTTTTTTTTTTTTTTTTTTTACCAAAACCAAACCAACTTTTTTTGGATTTTTTTGGTTTTCGATTTCCGATTTTCGAATTGTAAAAATCAGTACACCAAACCAAAAAATTTCAGTCGGTAGTAGGTCGATTCGGTAAAAACCAAACCAAAGGGCAGCCCTAACCGGTGGGCTTGTGAGGAACACAGGAGCCACCACCCCCACCCCTAGAAATACTTGGTTGAGAGGGGTAGGAATGAGGAGAGAGAAGAGAGGGTTTAGGGGTGACGGCTAGAGTTTTGGTAACATTACCTTTGATTACTGTATATTCACATTATAACTAGGTAGGTTGCACCCCCGTCATGCAAGACACTCATTGGTGAAAATAAAACTCATCACCCTTTGAATGTCCTAAAGATGCAGTTGGGTTTATAATATTTAAGTTCCGTAATTGTGACTTCAACAGAGGAGCTATTATATATATAAGCCTAGTTGGTGCCATGCCTAAATATATAGATTTTTTTGGGTCCACATATGTAAACCCTAGGTGTGGGTGCAATGTGCATGCTCAACTCTCACGCAATGTTGGAAAGAAAACCTGCTGAAAGTGGAAAATTTCTTTGTATTTATATATTTTGGTTATCATCTCTAGAAAATGAGTTTGGAACCTGGAGAAGTAGGTACTAATGTGCTATATACTTAATTATTAATTTGTAGTGGAGACTATTGTGCATAATATATTGTTTAGAAGATAGAAACTAATTGTTGACTGAAGCTGTGGGGATTATAAAAAATGAGTGAGACTAAATATCTAGAGTAATTTTATCTGGCTAATCAGTTTGATATTTTAGGCATTTTAGGTTCAACATGTCAAAAAATTGAATACATATATAAATAAATCTGAATGTATGATTTTAATTAACAGTTTAATGTTACAATACATCATAGTAATATTTAATATGTCACATTTTTTAAACCACATATATACGACATCTCTAATAAAGATAAAACTTACATAAATAGATTTCATATTTATTAAAGACATAGTATATATAAATGATATAAAAAATATACGTAATAAATAATTTGATCTTATCTAAATAATGCTAGATATACTAAATTTTTCATATCACGAACAATGGTATTACGCTATTAATAAAGTGAGTACCAATGTGATATGAAAAATGCCATACCTATAGTTTATTTTATTGAAGTACAACTTGAAATGATGAGAAGATCCTGATTGGTCATGATCCAAAGCCATTCTGTATACGACATATCTATGATCGAGTTTCAGAGCATGTGCATATTTAAGAAAAAACAATGGCCCATCAAATTAAGTTTTTACTTTTAAATTATAGTCCAATCTTGGTCTCTCAAAAATCAAAATCAAAATTCAAATCCATACTTCACTCTCACTGCTTATTTATTTCTTGTGACATTGAACAATTCGTACTGCCGGTTGGTTGTGTAATTCTAGCTTTGTGTGAAGCTGCATATGCCAAGGAGAAGTCCCTTTGAGTTTGACATGGATCATGGGTCTGGTCTGTTGCTGGCCTTGTACTCATGTGGTATCTAATTTTGCTCTACAATGTCGGAGACCGAACGACCTAAAAAGCGCTTATTAATGCAGGCCAGTTTTATGATAAAAAAGAAAAAAATATGTAGAGCAGTTCACTGCTATAGAGTCTTTATTTTCTTAAGGGTTTCAATAACTTTTAAAACAAAATTCCTTGAATACTTTATGAAAAAGTGATAATGGAACCAAAAAAGTTAATACTGTGCACAAGGTTTTTAATTTAATTTAAACATCGAAATAATTGGGAAGTACAGCAATTTTGCTCTCATCTATAGCTGGGAATAATTGCCAATACTAAAAACAAATATAGCAAATAAACAATCATGGTAATAACAGAGAATAATATGCTCGACTGGCACAACGTTATTCTAATTACTAATTAGGGTACATACATTTTAAAAAATATATAACCTTCCTAGACAACTAGTTTCCAATAAAGATAAAAGATTAAAAAAAAAAAAAAAAAACCATAACAATAAGCTCGGCTACAAGCCTACAACTGCACACAGCCAATTATTATTTTTTCAATAAAAAAATTGAAAAACCCATGAACCAAAGAATTAATTGGACTAACAATGTTCTCCCCCCCCCCCCCAAAAAAAAAAGATTCTCCACCAAAAGATTAACCATTAACCATGCCTGAAGATAGCCTTCCACGATAAAGGCAAATAATCTGCATCAACAGTAAGTTACACGTCATGTTTGGCTATAAATTTTGAAAACTAACCATTATTTATTTTCATGAAAAACTTTTAATTTAAAAATCTAATTGAGTAGTATTTGAGCTTCCATCAAAAAGTGCTTGAAACCTCCCACAAACATTACTCGATAAGGTTTGAGTACTCCTCGAGAGAGATTCGAACACTTATTGATGGGAGCTCTAATACTACTTGATGGTTAGATTTCTTAAAAAAAAAAAGGTTAAAAGTCTTTAAATGGAACTAATTATGGTTCATTTTTCAAAATTTTCATGTTTGACCACTAAGAAATTTAAAAAAAGAAACCTATGAATCTTCAATTGATAACCTAATTTTCCCAATTGAACTTATTGATTCAATGGGAAAACTTACAGTAGACTTCTTGTCAATTTGCCCCATACTTGGAACATTTCCTCATTCTCATTTCAAGACTAAGAAATACAACAGTGGCTTAGGAAAATGCATGATCATAGTTGTTGCAAGCAACACAACAACACTCGAACAAAAACAAAACTAGAGTTCATGATTAAACTCTAGACAAACCATTTTTAAGATCAAGAAAGGGATAAACCGTCTCTAAGATCAAGAAATCGAAAAACCCTTTATAAGATCAAGAAAGAAACCCTACGAACTAAGACGGCCAAATCACTAGCATGCGGTGGCTGGGATACCAAAATCGTGTAGGCGAAAATTTAGAGTTTTCTAGTGGCTAAGGTTTTTTTGTTTTTTTTTTTTTTCTTTTAAAGCTCCAAACGCCACATCATTAAAATTTGATCTAAAGGCTAAAAATTTAACACCATTTATCCCCTAAAAACAAAAAAAAATTGACAGACTTAGAAAACCTCGTTCATCTCATCTCTCTTACCAGTTACCACAATCGATCTCTTCTCTTTCTTTGTCTAAATCAATTCTCGCCAATCCCTCAAAGGTCCAGTCCAACGACTTCGCTTTGAACCCAAATCCCATAACCGTTACAGACCCAAAAATGGATTCTCAACAAACAAACAGTGGGTACAAAATGAAGAGGTGAGACGGAAGAGGTTCAAAATATGTTTCTACTAATTCTTTGGAAGGTTTCATGTGATTCCGTGGATTGAATCAATCTTAATTCCAAACTGAAATTTTAGGCCCATGCCGATCTCTGAGTTTGCAGTACGTCAATATCATAAGCCACATCTATCTTTTGAGTTTTCCATTGTAGATCTTTTGAGTTGTGCAGTCTTCGATGAGAAAGCTTCACAGAGTTGAATATCATTGCTTAAACTATTCCTGATTGCCAAATCCCATTAACGTGATTAACCACGTCACGTTTAGTCTGTAAGTTTGCTAAAATGGTTTTTTTTTTTTTTTTTGGGTAAGTGCGTCAGTTTCTCAACCTTTGGATCAAATTTTAATGAGGTGGCATTTGGATAAAGAAAGTCAAAAGTAGATTAGCAGAAGAAATACAAGTAGAGAATGTAAGAGATGTATCTTGTGTAACTGCTGTATTCAAATGTTTTCAAATTTGAATTCTTGTTTCAGTTGATTAGTCCTCTAGGATCCCTAAAGAATAGGTCTTCCAGGTTTCTAGATACATTCGTCTTTTGCTTGTATATATCCAGCTGCTGCTGTGAATAAGTTTTTTAAGTTTCCAATCACCTTTTTTGGTTAAACTCAATATGGTATCAGAGCCATAAAACCTCTCCCCTGTTAATCTTTTTTTTTCCTTTCTCCTTCTCAACTCAATGGCAACACCTCACGCCATTCTCACTTCCAATAATCATCAACTCCTCACCATAAACACAGCTGCCCAAACTCCCATCAAACTCACCTCCACAAATTATCTTTCTTGGAAAATTCAATTTGAATCCTTATTTGTTGGCTATGATCTTCTGGGGTATATTGATGGTTCCACACCCTGCCCTCCCCAAACACTCACCACCGACACTGTCACCACCCCCAATCCAGCCTATCGCACTTGGGTACGCCAAGACAAATTAATTCTGAATGCCATCATTGGCTCTCTTTCTCCAACTATTATTTCATTTGTTGCTCGTGCCACCACCTCCAGGGAAGCTTGGAACACCCTCTCCAACACCTATGCCAAACCAACTCGTGGCCGCATCAAGCAAGTCAAAAATCTTCTTAAAAATCCCAACAAAGGCACTATGACCATCACAGACTTTCTTCACTCAATCAAAGCTCGTTCAGACGAGCTGGCTATTCTCGGTGCTCCAATGGATGCAGAAGACCTCACTGAAAAAATTTTAGATGGCCTTGGAGAAGAATACAAAGAACTTGTTCGGGCCGTTCAGGCTCGTGACAACCCAATCTCGTTTGAGGAGCTTCATGAAAAGCTGCTCTCCTTTGAAGCTTCACTTCCTGTTCACTCAAAGCCCGAGCTTCCCCATCCTATTACAGCCAATCCTGCCAATCGGACATCTTTCACCACCAACAATTGGCGACCCAACCATTCAGGCAACACTTGGCGTCCCAACTCCAATTCCTCCTCTCAACCAGGTCAGACCACTTGGCGTCCACCCTCTCAAAATTGGCGGCCATCGTCTATTTCTAGCCAATCAAACCGCAACACCAATCGGCCTTCATCACGTCCATATCAAGGCTACTGTCAAGTCTGTGGTGTCCAAGGTCACACTGCCAAGCGTTGTCCATCCTTTCAATTTGTGGCTGTTCAACCCTCCTCTGCTGCTGGATCTCCGGCCAATACCAGACCGTGGCAACCTCAAGCTCAATTTGCAGCAAACTCTAACACCAAACCAAATTGGCTACTCGACAGTGGAGCATCCCACCATGTTACTACAGACCTGAGTAACCTGTCTCTTCACACTCCATACCATGGATCTGATGATGTTATGATCGGTGATGGTACCAATCTCTCTATCTCTCACACTGGCTCCCTCTCCCTCTCCTCAAAAAATCATTCCTTCACTCTAAATGATGTTCTTTGTGTCCCTAACATGCAAAAAAATTTAATCTCTATCTCTCAATTTTGCTCCTCAAATAATACTTCTGTTGAATTCTTACCCTCTTGTTTTCATGTGAAGGACCTTAGCACAGGAAGCATCCTCCTGACCGGCGGTACCAATGCAGGTGTATATGAATGGCCAGCATCCTCACCTCCTGTCACGTCCCCAATCTTTGCACTCTCTCACATCAAAACCACTTCTTCAAATTGGCATCACCGCCTTGGTCATCCAGCCTTTCCGATTTTAAAATTTATTATTTCCAATTATCATTTACAATCTTCTTCTCCCATGCCTAAAGAATTCTCATGTAATGCTTGTCAAATTAATAAAAGTCACAAGTTATCTTTTTCAAATTCTTCACTTGTCTCTACTAAACCATTGGAAATAATCTTTTCTGATGTATGGACCTCCCCAATTTTGTCACAAGATGGTTTTAAGTATTATGTGATTTTTGTTGATCATTTTACCAAATATATATGGTTCTATCCTCTCAAACGAAAATCAGATGTGCATGACATTTTTCAAAAATATAAACCTCTTGTTGAAAATTACTTCAAACAAAAAATAATCACTCTTTATTCAGACAATGGGGGAGAGTATATCGGTCTTAAACTTTTTTTTAACCCACCATGGCATCACTCACTTAACTACACCACCTCATACTCCCGAACACAATGGATACTCAGAAAGAAGACACAGGCATATTGTGGAAACTGGCCTGTCTCTCCTTTCTCATGCATCTATTCCCACCACATTTTGGCCCCATGCCCTTGCCACTGCCGTTTATTTGATTAATAGAATGCCCACTCCTGGACTTAACTTTAAATCTCCATATGAGGCAATTTTTCAAAAGAGTCCTAACTACTCTAAATTGAAGGTTTTCGGCTGCCTATGTTACCCATGGCTTCGACCATATACATCTCATAAATTAGAACCCAAATCTCAACCTTGTGTATTTTTAGGATACTCTCTATCCCAAAGTGCTTACATCTGTTTTAATCTCTCCACCTCCAAAACATATGTGTCTCGCCATGTCCAATTTGTTGAAACTAATTTTCCATATACATCACTTCCTACTGACCTCTCCCATTTAGCCACCATCAATCCAGCCCAATGGTTGCCACCTGTCATCCCCATTCCCGTCTCTCCTACCCCGTCGCTGGTCACCACAACGCCATCATTGGATCGCCCTCAGGAGCTGCTGCCTTCTACAGGTCAGTCACACTTTCATTCCACTGCACCAATTTCCTTACTGCACAATCCTACATCAATCTCTCCAATACCACAAGCCCACACTGAGCCCACATCACCCATATCACAAACCGAGCCCACCCCACCCATGCCACAAACCCAGACCACCCCACCCATGTCGCAAAACGCGACAACCACCCCTCTGCCACACACCCAGACCACCATACCCGTGCCACAAACAGCGACCCCAATGCCACAAACCGAGCCCATCCCACCTGCCCTGCACACCCAAGTCCAACCCTCAACTTCCCCACCCCCACCGCCACCCCCTCCCACCCGCCACCCTATGCTTACCCGAGCCAAAAACAATATTGTTAAACCAGTCCAAAAACTCAATCTTCATGTCATTAAGTCACCATCACCAATCCTTGAACCCACCTCTATCACTCAAGCCATCAAAGATCCTAACTGGCGTCAAGCCATGTCTGAAGAGTACAATGCACTTGTTTGTAATGGAACATGGGAGCTTGTTCCTTCTGCCGGTATTACCAATTTGGTAGGTTGTAAATGGGTTTTCCGCATTAAAAGGCTTTCTGACGGTTCTATTGACAGGTACAAGGCTCGCCTTGTAGCTAAAGGCTTTCATCAACGGCCCGGTGTAGATTTTCATGAGACCTTCAGTCCAGTTATTAAGCCCACCACTGTTCGATTAGTTCTCAGTATAGCTGTAAGTAATGGGTGGTCACTTCGGCAACTGGATATCAATAACGCTTTCTTGCAGGGTCACCTCACCGAAACTGTTTTCATGGCACAACCACCAGGTTTCGTAGACCCGGATCGCCCAACACATGTTTGCAAGCTACATAAGGCCATTTATGGTCTCAAGCAAGCCCCACGTGCCTGGTACCATGAGTTGCGCCAATTTCTCTTACAATCTGGGTTCCGCAACTCTCATTCAGACACATCTCTTTTCATCTATAATTGCTCTGGCTCCATTCTTTATTTATTGGTGTATGTGGATGACATTATCCTAACGGGTAACAATGTTGCAGCTGTCACAGATTTTGTTGCTTCCTTAGCTGGCCGCTTCTCTCTCAAAGACCTTGGGTCCTTATCTTATTTTTTGGGTGTTGAGGTTCTTCCTCATTCTAATGGACTTTTACTGTCACAGAAGGGTTATATTGATGACTTGCTGAAACGCACGCACATGCAAGGTGCTAAACCGGTCCAAACGCCTTTGCCTACTAGTTCTTCCACAATCTCTCTTGCTCATGGCACTCTTCTTCTTGACCCCACTCAGTATCGTGCCACTGTTGGAAGTCTGCAGTATCTCTCTCTTACTCGGCCCGATATCTCCTACGCCGTCAACAAGATGTCCCAATTTATGCACCGCCCCACTACGGAACATTGGGCTCTTGTGAAACGCATCTTGCGTTATCTCAGTGGCACCGTGTCCAAAGGCCTTCTTCTTCACCGCAGTTCACCCATGTCTCTCCATAGTTTTTCGGACACCCTTCATGCATTTTCAGACGCTGACTGGGCTGGTAACAGGGACAATTACTCTTCCACTGGTGCTTATCTTGTGTATTTGGGTAAAAATCTGATCTCTTGGAGTTCTAAAAAGCAATCCACTGTTGCTCGTTCATCTACCGAAGCCGAGTATCGCTCGGTGGCGGCTACTTCTGCTGAACTCCGTTGGGTGTGCTCTCTTCTGTCTGAACTTGGTATTTCCGTTTCTGCTATGCCTGTAATATATTGTGATAACGTGGGTGCCACACAACTCAGCTCCAACCCTGTTTTTCACTCTCGCATGAAGCATGTGGCTGTTGATTATCACTTCATCCGGGATCAAGTACAATCTGGCATGCTACGGGTCGCCCATGTCTCCTCTGTGGACCAACTTGCTGATCTTCTGACCAAACCTTTATCTACAGCTCGCTTTCAATTGCTCTGCTCCAAGATTGGCCTCTCTGATCGCGGCTCATCTTGAGGGGGCATGTAAGAGATGTATCTTGTGTAACTGCTGTATTCAAATGTTTTCAAATTTGAATTCTTGTTTCAGTTGATTAGTCCTCTAGGATCCCTAAAGAATAGGTCTTCCAGGTTTCTAGATACATTCGTCTTTTGCTTGTATATATCCAGCTGCTGCTGTGAATAAGTTTTTTAAGTTTCCAATCACCTTTTTTGGTTAAACTCAATAGAGAATTCACTTCCGACTTTTTCATTATGCAAGTAATGTGGTCCTGATTATGACAATTTTTTGTCTCTATTATCAAGAACAAAAAAATAAAGTAAGAGGTTGGCTTCTAAGTTTGAACAAAAGAATGATTAATTAAATCTTAATTTCAAAACTTTCTATTTGGCATGAATGATAATAATTAGATGGAAATTTCAGCATAATAAGAGAATTATGTCGATTCTCCAATTCAATAAGATACTGGCTTTCTCATTTCCTTCGTTAGGGAATTATATAGTTTACAAGTTAGTTATTGTACTATTGTATAGAAGAATTACTCGAAATCACTTTGAATTAGGCTTCATGAAAGCCTCATATATCCTCACTAAAAACTTTAAATGTAAAAATAAATAGAAGAGATGCGCTCACAGATTCCTTTATAACCTTTCAAAAGAAATTTCTCCAGCAAACTCCAAAATAAAGAACCCCAAAGGAATCCACCGGTCAGGATGTGGCTTGGCGAAATGCCACATTTTGTTCAAGTCTATAAAGGTCAGAACTCAGAACCATGCCCTCTATTATTGTTTTTTTTTTTTCTTTTATACATTTATTATCCACAAACTGAGTTTTCGTTTAGTCTGCAAGGTGCGACGACTTTAGATTATTGGGGGCCCCACCAAATTAAAGTCAAATACTGTCATTTTAAAACAAATGTCATACGACTCGTACTCTATTTTATATCTTATATATTTAAGAAGAAAATATATTATATTTTTTGGCTAGGCATATTTACAAAAAATAATTATCCCTACCATAGTACCATGTGCTACAAGTTCTATAGAATTTCACTCACTCATCATGTTATGGGTGGCCCCACTTGGGCACTATGGATAATCGGATGGCCTTCTTTAAGTGGATGGAGGAAATGCATGCTTCTATCTTCTAGTATTATATATGTCATGTAATTCTGAACATTCAACTTGGATCAATTTTTAATTTTTTACCAAAGGTGTGAGAGAATATATGTTTTACATTTTTTTTTTTTAATTTTCAGTGGAATAAATATCTTATATATATGCTCTTACATTCATCTATTATTTACATGTTCTATGACTTTGGAGTCTTTGGCCCATGCTCATAGGCCCTTTAATTTGGACCAATTAATTTACTTCCTAAATGTGATGTATTGAATCCAATTTAGAGTCAATGAAATGAATTAATAGATTATTTAAGCTCTCCAGGACTTTTGATCAGATGGCCAAATATTCTTGTACTAAGCAATGGAAAAAGCAAACACGTATGTTGTACAGGTAACCCTTCTGCAGAAATAGAATAGACCCTGTTCCTATTTTCGCATTTGAGTCGTGTCACATTTATATCGTGTGTTTTTGTAAGAGGGGTTATTCATCATTTTAATGAATTGTGATATCTGAATCAGTGTTAAAGGAAATTATCTTTTCTAATAACATTAATAGATCATATTTTTGTGATGAGAAACTATCTTATGAATATAAGAAATATGAGCATACATAATATAAGAAAAGTAAGTTATTAAATTACAAGATTTTAATTTTAATGGATTAGGTATATTACAATTTAATGACTCACATTTTTCATATTTATGTGTGTTTATATAATAATTAATGTATCTATTTACTGTTTAATCATAATAATTGATCTGACAAGTATATGTATATATATGTATATGTAAAAATATCCCATAGTCAGAAACAGTGTGACAGAGACTCCAACAGCATTTAGCTTAGGGGCTCGTTTGGCACTGCTTTTAAAATTGTCAAAAGCGCTTTTAAATTAGTAAAAGCACTTTTGATAGCGTTTGGCAAAAATAATTAGAAGTGCTTTTGAGTTATAAAAGCACTTCTAAGGGGTTTTTTGAGAAGCACCTGACAGGTGCTTTCTCAAGAAGCACTTTCAAGTGCTTTTGCATAAATAATTTAGAAGTTTTATAAAAATTTATATGTGCTTCTTAACATAAGCGCTTCTGATAAAAGCGCTACTAAATAAAAGTGCTTCTAAGAAGCAGTGCCAAACGGGCCCTAGATTAGCTAGGTAGAGGTTGAACCATTTTATAATTTTATTGGGTGTATGTGTGTGAGTCTGTGACCAAGGGGAGGTCAGAACCCCAAGGCATGCCTCCCTATGATGAAAAAACAAATTAACAATCGTCATCATCATCAGCAACCGCAACCGACAAGTCAGCAGTAATAGGAGAAAGAAAGAAGGAAAAGAAAGACTCCCAACATTACATGGGGTTTTTACATGAAAATTCGGTTTAAAATTGGAATATATTTTTAATTTTGGACTTAATTATAATAAAATATAAATTACTTGAATTTAATTGAAAAAATAAAAACAATAAACATAAAATTGAATAAATAGGCAAAGTAGAGGGACCAAAATGATCATTTTGTCTTTCCTTTACTGAATTTGACATTCCTTGTTATTTTGGTTTTGATTTTCCATTTATCGGTAGAACTGGGAAGTAAGAAGATAGATTAAAAGTCATAGTAAGGCCCACTTGGGGTGGGGGTTAAACGGCGGGGCCAAAACTACTAGAGTATTATTTATTAGTGCTCACACACGTATAAAAGGAGAGAGAAGCATACTGCAGACCACCACAAGTCCTCTTCTCTTCCACTGCCTTGTTTTCTTCTTGGGATTCAAAATCTCTCATTCAATGCCCGTTACCCGTTTCTTCTCTTGAGTTTTGCTAGCTCTTGCTAGCTCTTCTTCGTATACGTATTCTTGTTCCTCACTACTTTGCTCTGTCTTTGTGGGTGCTTTTGTTTTGCTCTGTCTTTGTGAAAGATGGGGTCTACTGACAAGGCCATCAGCCTCGAGGAGATCAAGAATGAGACTGTTGATCTGGTATATTCATCTTTCCCACCTTATTTTTCTTCCTCACCATCAATATATATCTTTTTTTTTTGGGTTGATTCTAGCTACTTTTTAATTTCTACTTTGTCATATTTGGTTGATTCTCAGATCTGAATATGAGTTTTCTTCACCATGTTTCTTCAAAATTCTTTAGCAACTAGCTTCTATTTTCATGTTTCTTTCTTTCTTTGCATGCATATATATATATATATATATATATAACAAGTCCAAGTCATATATACTTCATGGGTTATGCACCATAAACCTTTTTGCTATATGGGTTCCTCTCAAACATTCAAAATCTCCCTTCCCAAACTCTTTTTTCTCACCAACCAAGCAGACTATATTGATGGGAATATATATATCTTCAGGAATACAGTTTCCAAATCCAATAGATCTACACATGTGAAAGACAGAGGGGTTTTGAGTCCACTAGGATTAATAATTTCTCAATTTCAATTGTTTCTTTATCATTTTATAATAAGCTCTTCGTCTCTCTCTTCCTTATACTATGCCCTGTTTTTTGCTTTAAGGAGGAATTCCAAGTACCTTTCCGTGGTACTTTGGACTTTTCCCCTCTTTGAGAAATTTTGTTTCTCTTTTTTTTGTTTATCTTCAAAAACCGTTTTCTTTTGATATAACCCCTGAGTCCTGACACCACCCGCCCTCTCTTGCTCTTCGATTTACCAAATTTGCCCTTCGATTCTTTTCCTATTTACTCTCGCATCCCCAACACTTTTTATCGGGATCATTGCGCGTGAGAAACACGCACCAATCATGCCCAGGCGTTGAAAAGTTGCGCTGTCCCACCTGACACAAACAGTTTTTATTATTATTAAATAATTTATTCTATAACCTCGAATATGTTATCACGGCGTCAGTCAACACTTTGTGATTGGCTAGCATCCCTAGGCCACAATTTGACTTAGTCTGTCCGGTTCGTACACGAGTCGACTCAGCTCGACTCGTTTATTGAATCGTCAATTAATTTTTTTTTAGAGGTTTGACCGTTTGAAACAAAAAAAGGAATTTATTTATGCATTTATTTAGGAATTTTATGCATTTATTTATACTTGCGCTCCTTACATGTGAATGTACAGAAATAATTCAGATTCTTTCTCTTTATTTTAATAATCTGTTATTTCTAAGCTAAGCAGTCAACAATGTTTAAAAATTAAATAATTTTTGGATTTTAAATGTACGACTTAGATTACCAACTAACTACCTTGGCCAAAAAAAAAAAAAAAAGATTACCAACTAACTATTAATCTAATGTATTTCTCTCCACCAAAGATTCACAAGTTGGAATCTCCCTCTCTCAGATAAAAAAAGATATACGACTTAGATTAAAAATTAAAATTTGAAATAAATGGCTCAAGTTAGAAATTAAGGATTGTTAATAGGGGTGGGCATTTATTACCGAAATATCGAACCCGTACCATACTGTACCGTGTCAATGTTATACCGAAAAACAATACCGTACCGATACCGTACCGTACCGAGTCTAAATCGGTATGGTATAGGTATGAAACTTTCAATACCGTGAAATACCGTACCGTACCGATATATTTTTAATTTAATTATTTAATAGTTTTTTAATTAAGTGTTGCCATATTAGTGGCTATTTGGGCAAGTCTATAGACTATAATAGAAAACATATGCTTTATATACTTGGGTCTGAGTTGCTGTTGTGTTTTATTGTTTTACTCTTCCTTTTGTCATTGTTGTAGTTTCTTTGGCATTGATATATATATATATATATATATATAGAATGGTGTGTGATTTATGATCAGTTGCTTTCTTTTCTAATTCTGTGTTTACACTGGTTGATGATGAATTGGGTTAGAATTATATATGTGCTTAATTAGTCGTTTGATGGTTAATTAAAGATCAATACCATCGGTCATAGTTCACAACAGAAATGAAAGGAACGTACAAGTTGGGTTTTGTTTTATCTTTTGGTTGGAAAAAAAGTATTTCTTTTTTGTTGTTAAATATTGTTTTTTGACAAAAAAAAAAGAAGTTTAAAATGTTGGTATATACCGAACCATACCGAATTCATAAAACACTGGTATGGTATGGTACAAATTTTAAAAATGTCCATACCGTACCGATACCGTACCGAATAAAAATTTCGGTATGGTATCGGTATGAGGCTCATACCGTACCATACCGTACCGTGCCCACCCCTAATTGTTAAGATAAAGAGGTGCATCTAGATCCAAATGGATGATGAATGCATAAAGTAGTGTGAGAAGTCAAAAAATCAAGATCCCAAATCCCCATCTGGATTGAGTTTTTAAATTTTGCTAGTTTTCTGATAGCCAAGATAATATCTAAAAGGAAAATTCAAGCTGTTTTTTTTTTTTTTTTTTCCTAATTTCCAAGTTTTTTTTACAAGCTGGGTTGACTTAATATATTATTGTTGATTCATTTGAGTGGGCTCTAGGAAATGAACAAAGTCATATATGGCTGTGGCTAGCTATTAATGTATACCAATCTCACATGTGACACCTCATGCATAAGTTACAAAGAATGTGAACCCAATGAACTGGCTATGCTTATATGCATGTTATGTGCTTAAACATGTTGTCACAGATGTGATTCTCCGACAGTTGTGATTATTGCCAACAGTTCCTTGTCTAAGTTGAAACAATCATGGTTTGCTTGGCATTTTTAAGATTGTGTCTTATAATATAAAAAAGTGGACAATGCTATCACTATCACATTTAGTGAGCACATGACTGGGTGAGTATAAAAAAGTTTTACTGTAAGAAAATTGTTTTTCTAAGCTTTTTTCCCTTTTGGGTTGTTCTGTCTCAAACTTGTAATTGCTTATTTTATTAGAGTTTTACAAATTTTAACCATATTATAGTCTTTAAGCAATCATATACGACATGGAGTCTATGTTGAATATACAACATGGAGTCTATTAGGTGTTCATTGTTTATGTGAATATTTGTTCCCAATTATGTATGAATATTTGTATTTATAGTGAGTGTCCAATTTCTTAACAATGACTTGGTTTATAGGAGAGGATTCCAATTGAGGAAGTGTTTGGGCAGCTGAAATGTTCCAGAGAAGGTTTGAGTTCAGAGGAAGGAGCCCAAAGGCTCGAGATTTTCGGCCCCAACAAGCTAGAAGAGAAAAAGGTATTTTTTCATAATAATGAAACAATTTGTGTAATAAAGTAGCCAAAAAAAAAAAAAAGAAAGTAAATTTCTTAGTGGGTTTGGAATGCAAATGCTGATTAATTATAATTTTTGTTACTAAAATGAACAGGAAAGCAAATTTCTCAAGTTCTTGGGGTTCATGTGGAATCCTCTATCATGGGTCATGGAAGCTGCAGCTATTATGGCAATTGCTCTGGCCAATGGAGGTGGGAAGCCCCCAGATTGGCAAGACTTTTTGGGTATTGTCTGCTTGCTGGTAATCAATTCCACCATCAGTTTCATTGAAGAAAACAATGCTGGTAATGCAGCTGCTGCGCTTATGGCTGGTCTTGCTCCCAAGACTAAGGTAAGGCAAAAAGAATTTAATGGCAGACACCAAATACAGACACCAAATAAGAACCTAGTTAACACCCCCTTTTCTTTTGGGGTTTATATTAGAAGTGACTGAATATTGAGTAAGCATCTTCAAATGTATGCCCACCTAGTTTTTGTTAAAAAGTATATGCTCACTTTGTTTACTTGTAGGGAAAGCGCCATTCATGTCTATGAGTCGAAATGAGACTCGATTAGACACGTGTATATACTCACACAACTCATGCACTATGATAATTGGATGCCACAATGATTGATTCCCTTTGTGTTTCATGGTGATGTGTGTATAGGTTCTTAGAGATGGAAAATGGAGCGAGGAGGAAGCTGCCATTCTGGTTCCAGGAGACATCATTAGCATCAAATTGGGAGATATTGTCCCAGCTGATGCTCGTCTTCTTGAGGGCGATTCTTTAAAGATTGATCAATCTGCCCTCACTGGAGAGTCACTTCCAGTGACTAAAAACCCGGGAGACGAAGTTTTCTCCGGTTCAACTTGCAAGCAGGGTGAAATTGAGGCTGTTGTTATTGCCACTGGTGTCCATACGTTCTTTGGGAAGGCTGCACATCTCGTGGACAGCACTAACAATGTTGGACACTTCCAGAAGGTGCTCACTGCTATTGGGAATTTCTGTATCTGCTCCATTGCGATTGGAATGCTGATTGAGATTATAGTCATGTACCCAATTCAGCACCGCAAGTACAGGGACGGAATTGACAATCTCCTGGTTCTCTTGATTGGAGGCATTCCCATTGCCATGCCCACTGTCTTGTCTGTGACAATGGCTATTGGGTCTCACAGGCTGTCTCAGCAGGGTGCCATCACCAAGAGGATGACTGCCATTGAAGAAATGGCTGGTATGGATGTGCTTTGCAGTGACAAGACAGGAACACTAACTCTTAACAAGCTTAGTGTTGATAGAAACTTGGTTGAGGTGTTTGCAAAGGGTGTAGAGAAAGAACATGTGCTTCTGCTTGCTGCAAGGGCATCTAGAACTGAAAACCAGGATGCCATTGATGCTGCTATGGTTGGAATGCTTGCCGACCCAAAGGAGGTATAGCCCTTTTTTCCTGTCAGCCCAGTAGATGTTTCTTAATTATTTCTGGAAGCAAATTTGCGACGAATGCGCTGGTCTTAATTAATACATATTTATGCAGGCCCGAGCTGGTATTAGAGAGGTGCACTTCTTACCATTTAATCCTGTGGACAAGAGAACTGCTTTGACTTACATTGATACTGATGAAAACTGGCACAGAGCAAGCAAAGGGGCTCCTGAGCAGGTACTTCTGTTTTCCTTTATTTAGCAAGGCCCAAAATTGCATTATATTATTGAAAGGTAAGTATTCATAATTAATTTCTGTATGTAGATTTTGGAACTCTGCAACTGCAAAGAGGATTTCAAGAAGAAGGCTTTTGCTATTATTGATAAGTATGCTGAACGTGGGCTTCGGTCGTTGGCTGTAGCTAGACAGGTTTATAAGCAACCTTGATTTTTATAGTGTTGTCTTGCATTTGTTCAATTTAATTAGAATAGGCCTCTTATCTTTGCTATTGTTATATGTTTACAGGAAGTGCCTCAGAAAACAAAAGAAAGTGCTGGCGGTCCATGGCAGTTTGTTGGGTTGTTGCCTCTTTTTGATCCTCCAAGACATGATAGTGCAGAAACTATCCGTCAGGCTCTTAATCTTGGTGTAAATGTTAAGATGATTACTGGTAAGTCAATTCAGATTGCATCCTTCTTTAATGCATTCATTTTTGTTTTGTGTGTTGTTGTGCTAACTTGCACATTGTCTCTATATGCGCAGGTGATCAACTTGCCATTGCAAAGGAAACTGGTAGGAGACTTGGAATGGGAACAAACATGTACCCATCTGCTTCCTTACTTGGTCAACACAAGGATGCAAGCATAGCTGCTCTTCCTATTGAAGAGTTAATTGAGAAGGCTGACGGGTTTGCTGGAGTGTTTCCCGGTGAGCACTTTGAGTATGCTGGCTGATTAGTATTTTTTTAGCTGGAATCTTATTAGATAGTGGGATCATATGGATGGGTTCGGATCGATATGGAATTATCACCCCACACCCTTTCTTTATATTCTTGTGGTAGTAGGCAAATTTCAACATCTCCTGGTCAGAATTTTTTTTTTGAAAAATAATAGCTTATCCTCGGTATCTCATATGGGTTTCATAATTATAGGAATTGGTTCTATAAATGATACAGGGTTTCACTGTTTTGTTTTAATACAAAAAATGCTTTTGTGACACTTACTATTGTGTTTCTTGTAGAGCATAAGTACGAAATTGTGAAGAAGTTGCAAGAGAGCAAGCACATTTGTGGAATGACAGGAGATGGTGTCAATGATGCCCCTGCATTGAAGAAGGCAGATATTGGAATTGCTGTCGCTGATGCTACAGATGCTGCACGAGGTGCTTCCGACATTGTTCTTACAGAACCTGGATTAAGTGTCATCATTAGTGCAGTGCTGACCAGTAGAGCTATTTTCCAGAGAATGAAGAACTACACTGTTAGTTGCTCTGCCTTTCTTCTCAATAAAACCACTTCAACTTTTTAGTTTGACTGAACAGTTTATGACTCGGAACATTTCCTTTTTCTGTTTTGTTTTTCTGGTTTTTGCAGATCTATGCAGTTTCCATCACAATCCGTATTGTGGTAAGTAAATAGTGGTGGTTTAATACTTTGTTGTTTCTTTTCTTAACCAAGTCTTGATCTAATTGTGTTTTGTTTTTGGCAAACATTGCAGTTCGGTTTCATGTTCATTGCACTCATATGGAAGTTTGATTTCTCACCCTTCATGGTTTTGATTATTGCCATATTAAATGATGGTGAGTTTTTATCAAGTAAACTTGCAAATAGTATTGATAATAATGACTATTGACATCATGCTGATAGTTTTTATCACATTAATTTTTTAAGGTACAATAATGACAATCTCAAAGGATAGAGTAAAGCCATCTCCCCTTCCTGATAGCTGGAAATTGAAAGAGATATTTGCTACTGGGATTGTGCTTGGAGGTTACTTGGCATTGATGACTGTTGTGTTCTTCTGGCTAATAAAAGATACTAAATTCTTTACTGTAAGATACACTTTGATATGATTTTGACTAGATATGTTTTACAGAAACTTTCTTGAAAGTTGTTTAACTTTTGCAATATGCATCTTCTGCTATGCTATTGCAGGATAAATTTGGTGTGAGATCCATAACAGATTCTCATGAGGAATTAACGGCTGCCTTGTACCTACAAGTGAGTATTGTGAGTCAGGCTCTCATTTTTGTGACTCGGTCACGCAGCTGGTCCTTTTTGGAACGCCCGGGAATGCTATTAGTCAGTGCTTTCATGGTTGCACAGCTGGTAAGTGCTAAGAACAATGCCATGTATATCCTTTCCAAGCTCTCTTAAATACAGAAATTTTTTGTACATTGTTATCAATTAGTTCCAAGCACAACCCTGTTTCTTATTGACATAATGAAGCAAAGGAATGGCATGTTGTAGAAAGCTGAAAATTATCGATCCCTTTTCAGGTTGCAACTTTGATAGCCGTATATGCCAACTGGGGTTTTGCAAGAATAAAAGGAGTTGGTTGGGGATGGGCTGGTGTCATCTGGATTTACAGTATTGTCTTCTATATCCCACTAGACATAATGAAGTTTGCCATCCGGTACATCTTGAGTGGAAAGGCTTGGCTTAACATGCTAGAAAACAAGGTACATACATCTATTTTCTTTTGAATAGGAAGGGGAATCATTCATTTATTTAGTTTGATGGGTGAGCACAAAGTTTTTAAATAATTTATCCTTTTGTAACAGACTGCCTTTACCACCAAGAAAGATTATGGAAAAGAGGAGAGAGAAGCTCAATGGGCTCATGCTCAAAGGACCCTGCATGGGCTCCAACCACCAGTAACAACTAACAGTATCTTCAGCGACAAGAGCAGCTACAGAGAGCTGTCTGAGATTGCTGAGCAGGCCAAGAGACGAGCCGAAGTTGCAAGGTAAGCCACCATTCAGTTAGAAATTCCAATGTTACCTACACAAAACACCGGTTTTCCAATGCTTGAGACTTGATATCTCTTTCAAAGTTATATATCTTGCCATGATTTGGCAATATAACATGCTAGACTGTCTAACAAGAGAACATTTTCCTACGAGTGTTGCATCAATTTATTGAAAAGAATTATCTTTCCAATTTGTGGTTATAGGCTTCGCGAGCTTACCACACTCAAGGGACATGTGGAGTCAGTGGCGAAGCTAAAGGGTCTTGACATTGATACAAGCCAGCAGCATTATACAGTGTAACAATCCAGAAGAAAAATTCTTGGGAAAGGACTACAAAATCTACAATTCAACAATGTACCAAAGACAAGGAGAGAGAGGAGAGAGAAGAGGAGGAAGAAAGAGAGAGACAAATTAAAAGAAGGCCTAATTCGATAAACATTTCTAGATATGATGGAGAGCATGTCTGTGCTATATATAGCTCTCCTACTGTTTACTTTTTACTTTCTAATGTATTTCAAGTGCCAGAAAAAAAAGTTGTGTTTGGTTTTCTTTTTGCTCTGGTGTAAGGGCCAAGCAGTGTCCCACAGTTTTCTAGCAACAATCTCCTTTCTTTCTGATTTGTACTATCTTTGTATTTCACTTTTGAATGGCCATCAAAACTGTTAATGCAGTGTTTGAATGCTTAGACCTTTGAGTCTAAATAGTGGATTTAACTTTTCTGTGGTATTACACAATTTCAATCCATAGTTTGCTCAAATTGTTTCTTAAACTTTTTGGTAACCTTCAAATTGCAGAAAGATGACAAGGAATTTAATCTTGTATAAGGCTCTCATCATTGATTATCGCCTACATGAAAAATTTGCTTGCACGGCAAGGGTAGTGAGTTTTTTATAAAGAAAAATGAAGCATCCAAACCCAAACTTAATTGGCAATCGGTGAAGAAGTCCAACACGTTATAAATCGCTATGCAAGACTGTGTGGCGTCAATTAAGTCAAGCACGTGAACAATTCATATTGGGGGTGGAGCACGTATGACCATTTGACTCAACATATAAGTGAACCTTGTGAAAAAAATTAGAGTACAATGAACAAAAAAACCCAAAATATTATAAATCACTATACAAGTCTATATTTTATAGTGCAGTCCTGCAATAGAACTCCATTCCACTCAAATTAATTACTCATATCTATATCCAAAGTTTAAGAATATGGTTGTTGTTGATGGCTTAGCAGCCATGGTCTTTTGTGCGAGCTGGGCTACAAGCCTACAACATATCGGACCTAACCTCCTCCCCACATTGGTCGCCTTCTAGTTCTAGCTCCAGATCCATGGTTGTTTACTTTGTTTGGGCCTTTGACCTCCTTAGCACCAAACAAAAAAATTTGTGAATATCACACAACAAACTCTTAAAAAATTAATTTTTTATATTTTTTATTTGATAGGACGGGGGCACTAGGGCCCAAAAACCAAATTAGCCAGGAACAGCCCTTGCTCTAGAGAAGCCCAACAAGTAACAATGGGGGAGGGGGGAGTCATAAACAATACAACCCAAGGCCGCAAATCCATCAGCAACACAGTTTTGCTCTCTAAAAACATGGTAAAGGTAGCACTTCCAATTCCAATTCCTGCTCTTGATCTCCTTGCAACATTTTGATTTAGTTGTATACACAATACTACATACTGCTTTTCTTACAAGATCTCACTCATTGAGATTATACATATTTCAAACAGTGCTTCTAACCATTCGAATGACACTTCAGAATTTGTCAAAATGCGTCCATTTAAGATTTCAAGTTTCAAGTTTTAAACTCAAAACTTAAAACCCCGAACGATTTCTAACCCTAGGTCATTAACTCATAAAACAAAAATTGGCATATTTGTTCAAATGAGACAAGGGTAGCCGTACGTTGAACTATAGGGATCTGAAGGAATTTCCACAATTCATAATTTCATACGACCATAATACATGCACTTGTTACCCTCGTAATTAAAAACTTAATTAGGTACGTAATTAATTAAAGACAGAGCACCAAATTAATGATCAATTAATGAAGGAGAGTTGGATCCCACTAGACACTGAAGAATAGTCACCTGTAACTGGAGACAAGTAATGTAGCTTCCTACTTCCTCCAGCAATTCATTCTCTCCCATCTCATTCCCACCCGGCAAAATCTTTCTCAGACATCCCAACCTCCTCCTAATCATCTCTGTCTCTTTGCACCTTTTCTTTGTATATGAATTCCTATTAGGCACATAATTCAAGTAGTAGTGCTTCTTGGTCTTACTGATGGGATTAATATTGCAATTGGGATTCTGTAGAAATTTCAATGGCTTAGAAACTACAAGATGATCAAGATGGCGATGAAAGCAATGGCCTTGATGATATAACCCAGCTAAGAGCTTTTGTTTCAAGGCACGGCTCCATGCAAACTGATGATGATGATGATGGGTGCTTGTTGCTGCAGAGAGTACCATTGCCATGTTCACTTGGTACCCAACAATTTTCTCTAACTCTTCATCATCATGTTCTTTTGATGAAGAATTAATGAACACATTTTCATGGATCTTCTTCAGAGCAGGCAACAAGTAATGAACATATTTTCTTGCAAACACAGAAGGACGTACCAATTTGTTGGGCTCAAGGGAGTAAACTCGTTTTTGTTGTTTACTCATTTGCCTGATCATCACCATTACAACAAGAAAAGGATAAGAAAATTATGAACCTCCACTACTACAAAGAGAGGGAGGCAAAGGCAAAACCAAGCTTTATCTATGGATATGGGTGGAAGCACCTGAGTTTAAACAAAGTGCTGGTCATGGATATGGCTTATATAGGTGGCCAAGTGCATGTGACAGCTTAAAAATATTATCTTATAGTATTTCATGGAAAAAAAAAATACAAAGTAATGATAATATCAGTTCTAGTTATTACAAATAAAACTGATCATTCGCACGAAGCCAATTGGGGTGATATGGAAATAAGAAAATTCCACAATTAATTTATTTCTGGAGTCCAATACTTGTCTAATATGGTATTACACCATCTACTTCTACTCATACATAATATATAGGACTACAAGTACGTGAGAGAGATTGTTTATTTGACATTTTAAAGTTCTCTACTAGTTCTATATCTAACGAACATCATCACCTGTAAACCACACCTATCAAATAAATCCAAGTGCATGTTATTAACCTATAAAAGTTCAAATTTAGAACGAGTGTGTTAACATATATGTTATATACCGCACTCAATTCTCCCCTATTATGTATGTGTGTGTGTGTGAGAGAGAGAGAGAGAGAGAGTCAATACCTAGCTAGCTAGCTAGACATATATGGTTGATTTCTGAGAGTAGAGGCTACCGTTAACAAAGATTTGCTTGCAAAATCTTTGGGTGGTCAATGTGGAGTGTGGACGTACTGGTGGCACATGGCCGCACATGCATGCTTTCATTTCCTTTTACACCTACCTAAAGAAAGGACTCTTTCCCATGTGCACTCAGAAACAAAGACATCAAAACCCCACTATATAAATGCCTTCACATGACTCCAGTGGTACTCTTTTTCTTTGCCCTTCAAGGCCGTCGCTTACTCAAACTTTGTCCCTAGCTCATTTCAAATCAAACAGCTCACTCCTACTTCATTAATTCATTCCTCCTTTTTCAACCCCTACTTGCTACTACTGTATCTCTTTTAATTGCTTATTCTTGCAATCTTGCCTACATAGTACATATGGTTAAAAGGAAACAAGTTATGGTCCCATTTTAAGAAGGATCCCATATATAAAAAACAAAAGAGATCGCATTGTTGGGATTGCTCTGTAACGTAGTTCAATAATTTAAACTTTCTATTTTTAGATCCTCATTTAAAAAAATTCATGCAAACAATCAACAAAATTAGAATTCATTTTATTAATTATCATCATGATCATATTATTATTATTATTATTATTATTATTATCAAAAACAATATGTTTGTCTATTTATTTAGTTATAGTTAGATGACTCAATGATTCATGATTTGGTTGTTTTTTCAAAATTTTATTTATGTATGCATGCAAAGAAGATCATTGTATGAAAACCTAACAAATAAGTGGTTCGGATGCTTAAACTATCATCTCTCGATTTCGATCAAAAGCCCTTAACATGCCCTTTTTGGAGGAGGCTAAAAGAGTTTGAATTCAATCTTCTGAGATTAACTGTAGTTATGTATTTAAAATTGTAATGAGATTACTCATACTCTTACCCGTTTTAATTGCTTTATATTGTGGGGATCTTACTAGTTGAGTGAGGCCAAGAAGCTCCTACATGGATTCAACATTAGCTAGCCTTGAAAAAAAATAAACAATTTGGATCATTGGATTGCATTGAGGATGAAGCCCATATATGATTCTTTGGCATCATATCAAAAGGAATCCCTCTTATAAATTTCTCACCGTGTACCCCAATTTCTACTATGTATGTCTTCATATATGGTTTCCAGCCTAATTAATGGCATCCCTCTATTACTATGCTCGATGAGTATGCGGTCAATTTGGGTTATATTTGCAATAAGAAAAGTTCTTCCATATGCTCAAAGAACTATGTCAAATATTAAAATAAACAAATTATTAAGTGTATTATATGTGTACCCAATTTCTTTAATAGAGATTTAACCCACTTACATAGGTGGACTCTATTTCTATTAACGAAGTAGTACTACATATATAGTAAAAAAATGTAGAATGCCTACCATTACTAAAAAAATAAGTGATACACCTAATGAAAAAGCAGTGAAACTCAGTACGGGTATTGAATTAGTTCAATATATATACTAGGAATGTTCAAGGGATACTTTAAAGTTGTTGTATAAACATTCAAAAGCAATTAAACAACAAAATCTAGAGCATGTTAATAAACCAATATATTTCTTATTAATCCATTAGATTATCATCCAATCACTTAGAATATGATTTATTGTTATGCTTAATTTGGAGCTATATATATATAAGTGGACCAAAGCTGGCCTAATGACCACTTCTAATCTATTAGACAAATCAAGTCTGACATATGCAGAAAAGACGTCGACTATTTGAGCAGTTGAACGTACACAAAGGCCAGATATGGAGTTTTCAAGCCTGAAGAAAAAACTTAATGCAAAGCAACACCTCAATGATTGTGATGAGGACATCACACCATGTGCATTGTCCACAATTTAGTGGCAACAAATGAAGTAGAGCTTACACATGCAGCTTATAGTGGAGAATGCTATTTCGATCTTCTAATATTCTCATCGATCACGAGGGTCACAAGATCAAGCTAATATGACATGGGATCAGTCCAGATTTTTGTAGTGCCCTGGAATTTAGGCTTTAGCTAGGACTACTCACTGTTAGTGGTCCATACCATGTGTACAATTTTGAACTTTGGCTCTTATTGATGTAGGAATTGGAGTATTTGGGTAACATGGGAGCATGCTAGTGTGGTTGTTAGGCCTGACATGTGTATTGTCTGCTTAGTACGAGAAAAAAGTCTCACATCAGAAATGTATGGCCTTACATAATAGCGTTTTTTTTTTTTTTTTGAAATATCTTACATAATAGTTTATAAAGGTCTTAAATCTCTCCTATTAATTATTACAATTGATTTTGAATTGGATACTCTAATATCTTTCATGATATCAAATCCAAATGTTGGGAAGAGATCCTTAGCTCAAATCTCATAAACAAATTTATTTTGACCAGGTGCTAGTGTAATTAACTTAAAGCACTTACTTAGTGAGGGTTTATATATGGAAAGTCCAACTAAAATTTGTCTTAGTAGCTAGGAGAATGATTAAGTTAAATTACTTTGTACATGCATGCATGTGCAATCCTTACCCATCGTTTAATTAAGAACTGCTTCATGTAGGCATTTAATTTAACAAACATCTTTTGCCCATATTCCTTAAAGAAAAGTAAATAAAATAATTTAAGGACAACCACTTAATTTTAATTAGAAAAAATATCTTAATGGGGTCAATTGACCTCCAATAATTGTATGTGGATCCGCCATTGAAAGTAGTTCTACATTGTACATAATTACAGGTGGATTTTCACAGCTAGAAATCTTAAGGCCTTTTTTTATGCATAGAATTGATTAATGGATAGGTTAAATAGCTAAATTTATGTGTATTCAAGGAATAAAATAGATATTGTCTTCGAACTTATTCCCACTAATATATCTCACCATTTTGTGAGGATTGAAATGGATAAATTTTCCTTATGATTGACTAATAAATCTTTTTTCAAGTTAGAAGTTTCTTACTTGAATGCATGAATCTAGTCATTTAACCTATTTAATTTAATTCTATACATCTTTCCCCTTATAGTCGATAGTCTTACTATCTTTGTAGTATGCTTGAACAAATTTATGAAAACAATTAGAAATTCTTTGAGTACTGAAAATTTTCACCACATTTATCTATATACAGTAATATTTTCTTTTATTCATTTTTTGTTCTTTGTGCTCCTATTTGTTTGTCACCTTTTAACTGAAGATTTGGTTGGATTATGAGGGACACCACACGGGGACTCCTCTCATGTGGGGGGGTTTTTTGTAGCGTTGCCTTAGTTTGGAAGTACATATACAGATGGTATTGGTGGTGTGTGATAATGCAGCACATGCAAGCTTAACAACATATATGGAGGCCGGGAATTAAGTTGAAAGAGTACAAAAGAGAAAATAATAAGCCAGCAAACTCCCAACCACCAACTCATCGATGAAGTTGCCTTAAATAGACCTTAAACGATAGGCAAGGATTGCTCAAACGAGGTCCATTTTGGATCACAAGCCAACTACCCCCTACATGGATTTTATTTTGCCATTGGAGGCCAGACAGAGGGTCCAATTCGATAGCAAATTAAGCCAGAGAAGGATCGGACATTATCGAAAGTCAGTTTAAATGGATAAATTAGGGAGTTTGAAATTTTTTAATAAAGCATATCATAGTAAAGAAAGTAAAATACATACATGCACATACAAAAGGGCCTTCAAATACAGGATTCCTAGTTTAAGAATAAATGAGGTTAGAGATTCTTTGTTGGATCTACTCTACATTAATGTAGTTCAATAATTGGAGTTATCTATTTTCTCAGTCTTCAATTAATGATCATATTTGCAAATAATTAAATAAATCGAAAACTATTTGATTAAACGGTATCATTTCAAGTGTTTATTGACATCACTATGTTTGCCAATTTATTCATCATAGTTAAATGTCTTAATAGTTTCTAATTTATCTAATTTTTTGTAGGGATAATCCTTAATTGGAGGCTTAAAAAATATACAGCTTTGATCCTCGGTCTTAATAGTTTCAAGTGTTAAATCGAAAATTGTAACCATTTTATTAAATGGTCATCATTTCAAGTATTTACCGAAATCACTATGTTTGTCTATTTATTCAATCACAATCAAATGTCTTAATAATTTTCAATTTGTTTAATTTTTTTCATAGATAATCCTTTAATGAAGACTTTGAAAATATACAACTTCGATCCTCCTACTATAATACGGGACGAGTCCTATAAGTGGCCGATCATTTATCCTTCAATCAAGAATCCCATATTTGAAGGGGAACATATACATAACTAAACACACATCTATATATAATTGAAGTAAATGTCGATTTTAATCTCCTTTCTCTTCTTTTTTTTTTTTTTTTAAGAAATCTCCTTTCTCTTCTTAAAAGTGTGTTTATACTGCCATGTTAGCTTTAGTATAATGATGTTTTTTTGTTGTTTTCTTAAAAAGAAATTGAAAATGTTCTGAGTCCACATTCTCTCTTTATGTTTATACTGAACTTATCAAAAACTGCATCCTTATAGGCTTTCATTTAGTTATTTTTAATGTAGACCTTTAATATTAAACCCAAAACTCAAAGCATTTAATTCGAACTTCAAATATGTTGTTTTGGGTACAAACACAATATTAACCGATTTGGATTCTTCACTCATCTTGTTTTTATTTATTTAAATATAGATAATTTAATTTGTATCCAATGGATTATATAACTCCACTTCATTTTGTGCTCCATTAATTAATAGTTAAACTAAAAGTCAAAAAAAAAAAAAAGATCTGAATCCAATATCAAAATAGAAAGGATAAGCAACCAATCATATTTCTAAAACTCTCTTTTTAAAAAATGCATGAGGATATATTGTGTGCTTACAACATTTTTTTTTTTGGTCTGATGTGTGATTTCAACAGGTATCCTTTTTAATTCCTCGAGGAAATCTAAATCCCAATCAAAGCCTCAAAGTTTGGTAGTGTGTTGTTGGTGGAGTCAATTTTGGATTGGGTTTAGATTTGAGAATGGGCATGGGCTCTACACTCTACACTGGACGAAGGCTCAAAATGGAAGCCTTAAACTGGCAAAGGCCCAAAATATGTGTCGTCCTCCTTTCTCTTTTGACTTTTAGTGGGCAAACAATTATTTTAGGCTTTTTAGCCCTTGTAATTTGGTGATAAATGTTGTTTTAATTTTTTCAATTAAATTTTTGTAATTTTGTAATTATTTTAATTAAGTCTAAAATTAGATTTCATCATGTTTTAAGATGATAAAATCGTTAAGGTAAGAATATAATGATTCAAGAACAAAAAAATTATTACAATTGACTTTTTATTAAAACAATTATACTCTTATCCTAACAGTTATATCATATAAAAATTTAACAAAAATCTATTTTAAATTTGATTGAAACAATTTTGAAGCTATAAGGAGTTAAATTGAAAAAACTAAACAAGACAAAATTGAAACAATCACCAAGTTTCAAAAGGAATTAGATTGAAAAAATTGAAATAACCACGAAAAACTATAGGACTAAAAATAGTAAAATGGTCGTTTGACCTTCCTATCGCACAATTGACACGAGATTTATGTATCTTAGATTCTTGGAACTTCAAGCTAGCCACTAATATCATGCCACGTGGCAACGATAGAATCAGGAAAATGGATGAGGAAAAGTCTGTATTCTCATGTCTTGCAGAAAATAGAAAGGAAGGCAAATTTAACCGCAGCGCCAAAGTACACATAATAAGCATCAGGAACAACAAGTAACCATGTCTGTGGCCTCTTCCCAACAGAGCTTTCTTGCCAACGCTCTCACACCACCAACCCACAAACCCAAAACCAAGCTTCTCACTTCTGCCAACACCATCTTATGCAAGAGAAGCTACTCACCAGATGATGATCAAAAAGACTGTTCAAGGTACTAATTGGTTGGTTTCTTGAACTGGGTTTTTGTTTTTTCAAGCTTGATTGTTGTTGCAGTAACTGATTTTTGAAAGAAACTTTCTATTTTAGCAGTGAATTGCCAAGAAAAAGTGAGAACAAATTGGCAAAATTGGCAATAGTGACACTGGCAGCTGGGGTGTTGACACTGGGCTCAGTTCATGATGCATCAGCTGCCAAGACTGGTGGTAGAGTTGGTGGCCAGGCGTTCCGGTCTTCGGCTCCTCGGCCTTCGGCTCCTCGGTCTTCATCCCCAAGGATCAACAATAATTCAAGGTAGTTAAATATTATAAAGGTTTGAATTTGATCATTCAAGTGATATAATTGGGGTTTTAGATTTGGTTGAAAGATATTTTCCTACTGTTGATTATTAGATTGGTATTTGTAGCTAGCTGTTGTCATGAGATATTATTGATATAATGAGCTTGATGTACAAATTTTGCATTTCTTTGAGTTGGAAATGTAATTGGATGTCAACTTTGATAGTGATTTTTGTTAGCTTGATATAAGCTTTTGAGGCACGGTGTTTGTCTAACAATTTTATGGGTTCTTAGAGGCATAGGTAGTTACAAATTCTAATGACTTTAAGTATAGATCAATTAGGAAACAAGTTCCTTTTGTTTGGTTGATTAGGAAACAAGTCCTTTTGCTACTGGAGAACACAAGGTTTTTGAGCTGTAATTGCTCTGAATGAAGTACATTTTGTCATCCCTGTATCAGAAGGGCTTGCTCTTCAACTTTCCAAGTTCAGTCTCTATTAAAAATTAGCTTCTGTGTAGAATCCATGAAGTACGGATAGGAGAAGATCATGTTGAGGGCTTTGAGCATCATTGTCAGGTTGAAAAGAAAAACTAATCACGGAAAACGAAATAAAGACAAGTCTGAACTCTGACTGTATACCAATCACTTTGGGTTTAAAACATTACTAATGGGGTTGTGTTATTGTTAGCTGATGCTGATGTACATTGTTGAACTTTAGCCCATTTTATAGCGCTCAACTTTTTGGTGTTTAATATGGTATATATATTTGGTTAATTGGTTTCAGGAGGTCTACAGTTCAACCTCTAAATCCCCATTCCCTCTTATTTGTTGATTTGTAAGGTGTAGAGTGGGGTTGCACTTATATGTTTCTCTTCATCTGTCATTGTTTGCCTCTCACGTGTAGGATGGGATTACACTGAAGGAGGGTTGTTACCTGATATGCGTTGCTGAATTGTTTCATCGTTCCTAATTGTTTAAGCCTTTGAGATTCAGTTATTGTCTAACAACTACAACTCCTAGACTCCTAGTAAAAGGGGACTGCATACTCAATCGTTACCACTATCTAGGCCCTGGCCCTCCTCATCCCAACTTCCCTCCACTGTTTGTACCAACACACCCTTCAGTTCCAGTTTCCTTTTCATATCACAATGTGACCAAGCAATTTTGGTACCAAGTTTTTTTATCTTTCAAAAAAAAAATCCCTCCCAGAAGTTGTGGACTGGTGTATAGCTATAGAAACGAAATGCTCATTTTCTCAAAAAGATCTTTGTTCCCATTTTTGTATTTGACTTGGGTTCTAGTAATTGCTTGGAACTATTTTTATATGAGTTTTGCTTGGAACTATTGCTTGGACAGAAATGATAATGTCACTTTTAGAGTGAAATCAAATCATTGCTTATGCCATTAGAATGTTATCATTGGAAGTAGTCATAGTTTGACATGATTTTTGGGTTGGTAACTCCCCTTTGATTTTTTATTATTTAGTCGTGTTTGTTTTGCAGGACCAATATTTATATCAATCCTCCAGTAGCCCCACCCTTAGTTGGTGGCTATGGATATGGTTATGGAGTACCCTTCTTTGGTGGGTGGGGTTGGTCGCCATTTTCGTTTTTCGCCCCGGGTCCTAGTGTTGCTGTTGGCATTGGTGGTGGGTTCCAACTTTTAGCTTTCTTTGTATTTCTTGGTGCCGCTGCTGCTGTTGTGAGGAGATTCACTGGATCAATAGACAGAGAAGAAGATGATGATTAGTATTAACAGAAAACTTGATATTATACTAGTTTAAAAAGATGAATATATGTCCTATTTTAGTGGTTACAAAACATTTTAAATAGCCACCCTGTTGTATAATAGAATAGCATTGTGTAATCTTGACTCGCCACAATTATGAATGTAACATCATAACCATGTTAATATTGTGAGTAGCCTTGAAATTTTGGCTGTGCATTTATCTAAGCAATTCTTCAGTGTGCCTGTGGATTGCCCCTGAGGGACAACTGGATCTACAGTACCATAATTATTTTTGTTTTTTCTGGTACAATGGAACCATAACAATTTTGATTAGAGTTTTACTATCGTTAGCTACCCACATGCGTGATTCTGAGCTGTTCATGGGCGTGAAGTCTAATGTAGGGTTCACATTTATCAATGGTTGTTAATCACTCACGTGCATGTCACTGACTGACGCTATTTTAGGAGGGCTTCAACATGTGGAAAAGAAGTTTAATAGAGCTTGCTATGTTTTCCCCAAGTTACAAAGAAGCTAGTAGTATAGATTATAGAAATGCACTATTTTCAGGTGTGGATGGTTAATTACACTTATCCTCTGAAGGAAAGAGGCCGGACAGTTGATCCATTCTCTGCATCGCAAATTCACAATACATTTACTTTTGATGGTATTTATCATTCTATCAGCTGGACAGCTGCAATGACAGGTATTTTTTCCCTCAATTTCTGTGTTAGAGCAACGCGGACTGTCATGACCCCAGCTGCTGGTCCACTTAACCGAACTTTGACGACATAGTCTTTGATTTCTACAAGCTCCAGGATTCCACCTCCTGTGCCAGCCAGATATGGTCTGATCTCAGCAAGAAGCTGAAAAGAAAGTAGCTGGTTATGTTGAGCACTCGTTGGATGAATTGTTTTCTTTTCATTCGCCAAAACAAACACAATATCCATTATCATGATGTATCCAAGAAAACTTAGGGAAACCTCTAACTGGAAATGAAAAGATTAGTGCTAGAGGAACCCTTTTTTTGACCACATTAGCCGACCATCATGTGATCAGCTACAGTTGTATGAAAATTTGGTCCATTGAGCATTATCCATTGAGAAATAATGTCACATAGACATGTAAGAAAATTCGGCTGTTAAAGCAAACACTTGCATACGGACATGACGAAAAAATTCTACATGGTTGGAAATCATGATGATGATTTGTCTAACCTTTTCAACATTTTCTTCATTGAGCTCAAGACCTGTCTCAGTGTCCATAATTTGCTCTACTTCCATAATCTCTGGTATTTTATCTCGTAGACGAGTTTCAATTCCCATCTTTAGTGTCATTGTTGAGCTTGGACATGAGCCACAAGCTCCTTGTAGTTTTAGTACCACAACAAGGCCATCTATCTCATGTAGTGCCACATTCCCTCCATCAGCCATCAATCCAGGCCGTACCTCATCCAAAACCTTCTCCACATTTTCTTCAGTTAACGGGAGGACACAGCTTGGTGTAACAACATGCCCTTCATCATTAAGAAAATAAAAAGAAGTCGCATCAAAATCACGATCCTAGATGAAAATTCATATTTGATTAGGTTGCATTTAGATGTAAACAAGAGATGGATGTCACTTCTTGAGATGAGTTCAAAGAAGGACTGTTTTCTTGGTTTGGTGCAAAAGTTCTGTACGTTTTTTTATGGTAGAATGAATCAAATACGACATGAGGTAGAGAACAGAGTATCAAAACTTAAATGTTATATCTGATGCTGCAAAACTCACATCAACCAAGCCTTATAACATTCAACATTTTATTATTTTCTTTCCCTACATGTTTTTTTTTTTTTTTTTTTTTTCAAACAAGGATACAGAGTGCTCTTTAAATTGTTTTAGAAGAATCTAGAATTCCCAAATGAAATGAAAAGTGTGATTATCTCATGTATAAATTTCCTTTCCTTTCTACCAAAAAAAGAACATGTTTGATATTTAAAAACTTCTATTTCATCTTATAGGCAACCAAATATAGGATAACAAAACTACGATTCAAAAGAAACATAGAAATTGATAAATTCTCAAGATACCTGCTTGTTTTCTAGCACGATTGTAATCAAACCCAAGAAAGTGTCTGCTACAGAACTGACCTCTGAGAAAAGAAGCTTGTTTTGAAGAAAATCCACAGGCGTCTGAAATGGGGTTCTAGAAAAAGAAATTTCAAACACCAAGAAATAAGCTAAAGCGCACAACCCCATCACCAAAACAAGTAGAATTGCACATAAAACACCGTATCAATCAAACTGAGGAATGAGTCTGTAAAACTATGTACCACCTTGAAGATTGATAGATGGGAAGTTGAAAGCCGTTCAGATGATGATGGGTTAAATAAAGCGGTGGTAGTTGATGGTGTTGTTGGTTTGAGACCTTGGGTTTGGGATGAGAATGCACCCACCATTGAATGAGAGAGTGGCACTGACTAAGCCAATTGTGCCAAGTAGGAGGAGGCTTTGTTCTCTCTTTCTCTCACTAATACATGAACAATTTTTTTGAGATTTTGTTTTGTGTATTCTGATAGGAAGGATTGTTTGATTGGCTAGTGATGGAGATAGACAACTCTGCAATGCTGTGTTGCAGTTTCTGTGGTTAGGAATGTGAGCTGCAATATTTCTGCTAAACTCGCAAAGAAATGAAGCCAGTGGACGACTTTCAGTGAAAAACATAAAAAAGTGGGCCCAAATTTACAATTGTTATATTGGGCCAGGTCCAATTAAATTTTAATGGAACTATAGGCTTTCAAAATACCTATTCTTCAAAGAATTTTGTTTTGATCCATTTGAGTCCTATGAACAAAGGAGATGGCTCTCAGAGAACAAGAATTTGGGTGTCATTTCCTTGAAGGCACACAATCAATAAAAAGAAGAAGAATTTGAGACAGATTACTAAAGACCAGTAGCACCACCTAGAAGATAGCTTGGGTATGATTGTCCTGAAGGAAACAGCGAAACCACCTAGAAGACAGCTTGGGGATGCGCTTGTAATTGTCATTAAAATCAATGTAGTAAATCCCAAATCTGTCTGTAAACCCCATGCCCCATTCAAAGTCGTCGAATAAAGACCAGTAGAAGTACCCTTTCACATTTACTCCATCCTTAACTGCCTCATGAAGTTGATACAAATGACGAACAACATAGGAGATTCGATAGGGGTCTTTTAGTTGTTCATCAAGTGGAAGAGCATCATTCCTCAACTCCCTAGCTCCATTTTCAGAAATGTATACTTTTGGGTTTTCATATTTTTCCTTTATATACCCCATCAGTTTTTGCAACCCTTCTGGCCAATGCCCATAGTATAAGCCAAGAGAAACTCCATCTTTGCTATCTACTATCTCAGCTGATGGATCTACAGAATAGCGCAACATTTCATTTGTAGATGTTGGCTTATTTTTGGCATAACTTGATGAATAATAATTGATCCCAACAAAATCTAAACTTCCCTTGATCATACATTTCTCTTGTTCAGAAAAAGTAGGCAGCCTCTCCTTCACCAACTCTTTCATACTTTTTGGATAGTCTCCATAGACAAATGGCTCCAAAAACCATCCTAGGCGGAAGTCGAAAACTCGTTCTGTTGCAGCTTTATCTTCCTCTGATTCTGAATAAGGCACCAAATATTTTGTAACAAGGGCCACACCAATTTCACCCTTTTGTTGTACCTGGAATTTTTGTCTATAGAGCTTAACCGCTGTGGCATGAGCAAGAATAAGATGATGGGCTACAAGGTAAGGTTCTGTGGATGAATTACCATATGGACATGGACTTACGAACCTAAAACACTTCCCTGGTGGTGGAGCCCTTAATGCACAAAGACCTTCTGGAAGCGAACACCTTGCTGGTGGGGCAATCCCAAATTCATACCCTAAAGATGCAGGAACTGTTGGCTCATTCAGTGTGAACCAGTTTTTAACTCGGTCTCCAAATGACTTAAAACAAACTTCACTATAGTCTTTAAAGTCATCCACAAAAGAGCGATTCAAGTAGCCTCCATATTTGTCTTCTAGGGCTTGTGGCAGGTCAAAGTGCAATAATGTCACAAAAGGTTTGATGTCATTTTTTATTAACTCGTCAATCAAACTGTTATAATGATCAATACCCTCTTGGTTAATCCCACCACTTAAGCTTCCCTTTGGTAAAATCCTACTCCAAGAGATTGAGAGTCTATAAGAATTTACTCCAAGCTCCTTGATAAGTTTGATATCTTCCTTATATCGTTTATATGAATCAATCGCCGTGGAGAATTTGTCGCTGTTTATAATTTTATCTGGGAATTTTTCAGCACGGTTATCCCAAATACTTGGTCCTCTCCCTCCTTCTTTGGCTGACCCTTCAGTCTGTGCAGCAGAAGTAGCCACTCCGAAAATAAAATCATTTGGGAAGTCTGATCGTGTAATATTCAATTCTTCAATAAATGCAGAATTATTCAAATGCACCTCAAAAGTCGATCCTCCTATTGTCACATTTGCTGTAACTTGACCTTCTACAAACCAGCAAGCGAGAGAAGCCATGATACAAACTGCAATGAGACCATGAAAGAGCCTTTCTGAGAAAAAAGATAATGATGTTGAGAATTCCATGGTCTCCGAAGCAAAGACTCTTACAATTTAGCTTCAATTAAAGCTTAATGAAACACACCTCTTATATTGGCATGCTAAAAAACCTAACTAGAAGAAGCCAACTCAATGAAGACCCTGATGTGCTGTACATTTTAGATCATATAGGCACAATGTGATAACCGTACGTAACCACAAATTTTGAAATGCAGTTTGCCAGCCATGGTCCATGGAAGCTTCCTATCCATTTTAGTGTAACATGCATAAATGTGAGGACATGATCACTGGGCAGTTACAAATAGTTTTAACCTTCTTTTATTTAATGAAAGCTTAGTGGCTTAAATTTTATTGAATAATATAAGTGTAAAATACAATTTTTTAGCGGGGAAAATTCAATGAGTTAATTACACTTACACCCCCTGAGGTTTATTGTCTTTTCACATACACCTCATGGGATTTCAAAAATTACACATACACCCCTGAGGTTTTAAAACTATTGCATATAACTCCCTACAAGAGAAAAAAATAAATAAATAAAAAAGAAAATATTTGTATTGATGTTAGACCTTACACCTTGAGTAATCTTATTAGGTCATTTAACCTCTTAGCATGCCATTTTGCATAACTTCTCATCATTTTTCGTCTCATTATAGTACAACAGTTTTGAAACCTCATGAGATGTATGTGTAATTGTTGAAATCCCAATGGATGTATGTGAAAAGACGATAAACCTCAGGGGGTATAAGTGTAATTAACTCAAAATTCAATAATTTGAAATTTTATATATTGCCACACTCGCTTTCATAATTTTACTTTATGAAATAAATTTACAAAAAAGGACACAAATCTAATTACTAATTTCATAGAAGTTGTGAACTAGGTAGAGAGATTTGACGAGTACTATATAGTGCATGCCTAATTAGATAGTCGAACCGATGTGCGACTAATATTCAACGTAGATATATATATATTTTCCTTCATGTCAAATCATTCCTTTAAGTTAATTATTATATACACGGACAAATGTCACAAATGTTTCATTAATTTTGAGTAATCCAGAATTATTATGTGTCATTGGTGTAAAGAATAACATATACTCGATAGTTTATTGTTTTTGAACAGCTATACGTACTTAATAGTACGTTACTCTTAAGTATTAATTATCATTCATAGAATTCGAACTTAATTACAGTTTACAGTGAAATAAAGACTAATGTTAGTCTTAGTGCTAATACTTTGTAACGTGAGAGCGTAAATTTTATAATATGTAGAGAGGGCTGGCTTGGCTATAGCCTGGCTCATCTCACAATTTTATTTTTGTTACCAAAAGTATGTTAAAGCCCACAGCCTAAAGTCCACAATTATGAAATTAAAAGAAAATTCCCAAAAACTTTAGAAAAGCCCACAGCCCATGACACAGAATTCAGCCCACCTCACATTCAAATCTTGGTTCCGTCCTTGCATGGCTTCACTCCATTGCCTACTGGACTCTTATCTTGATGTGAACATGATGAATCTTAAATATAAGGGTAAATTACAATTTAGTACCTCAACTTTACATGTTGTTTCAATTTAGTATCTCAAGTTTGAAAATTTGCAAAAAAGTACCTCAACTTTTATTTTGTATCAACTTAGTACCCCAACTTTGAAAACTTGCAAAAAAGTACCTCAACTTTCATTTTGTGTCAAAATAGTACCTCCGTTAGTTTTTCTGTCAAAGTGGTAGGGGTATTTTCGTCTTTTCTTTAAATTTAAAAAATAATAATTTTTTTTAATAAAAAATTTTCTTAAAATAATAAAAAATTTCATAAATTTTTTTTTTAATTTTATGAAATTTTTTCATAAAATTAAATTTTAAAAATAATAATTTTTTTTAATAAAAAAATTTCATAAATTGTTTTTTTAAATTTTATGAAATTTTTTATTATTTTAAGAAATTTTTTTTTGATAAAAAAAATTATTATTTTTAAAATTTACGGAAAAGACGAAAATATCCCTGCCACTTTGACATAAAAACTAACGGAGGTACTATTTTGACACAAAATGAAAGTTGAGGTACTTTTTTGCAAGTTTTCAAAGTTAGGGTACTAAGTTGATACAAAATGAAAGTTGAGGTACTTTTTTGCAAGTTTTCAAAGTTAGGGTACTAAGTTGAAACAACATGTAAAGTTGAGGTACTAAATTGTAATTTGCTCTAAATATAAAAAGAAAAAATGTAAAGGGGGATTTTCAAATTAATTAGACTTTTAATTTTCAATTTCTAGATTGCTCTAGTTGAACTTCCATGTGTGCATTGCTCACACTTGAACAAGATGGCAACTGAATCACCATCTTACACATGGACACGTACCCTTGATCCTCCGTTCTCCAAAATTATTTATATAATCATTCCTAAACCTACAGATCCGGCCCCTTACAGCATAATATCAGCCTGAAGATCCTTGTCTGTTCCCTTCTTCAATTCTTAATCCAAACCAACATATGTTTCTTCAATTATTTATATGCACATCCCTAGCTAGCTAGCTAGTTTTGTGAAGCATCTTTTTGGCCACATTAAATAGCTCATATATATGTAGAACTAAACAATGCCAGTGCCCCCCTACCAATCTCTCATATACTATATTTTTTATAAATAAAATAATAATAATAATTGTCAATGCCAATCTGTACTTCAAATGATGTTCTTGCTTTCAAAACTTTATTGTACAAAATAAAAATATTTTCACATCAATAATTGAAGGGCCGAGAAAAATAAGGAAGAGAAATGATAATATATAAGCATTACAACAACGTGGGATGAGAGGATATCATAGTAAAATGAGAGAGGGTATTGGATCCAGAGTAGATAAGCCATGGCTCGAAAATAGAGAGATTCCTTTGGTCCTCTTAAAGTCCAATCCTCTTCTCAATTTTTTTTCTTTCTTTTCTTTTTTTAATTTTAATTTTATTATTGGTTGGGAAGTCATCCCAGAATCTGATGCATTGAATGTGAGAACTGAACTGGGGGCAAGATTTTTTTGTTTTTTGGGTTTTGCGTGCTGAACATCAGAACATGAGGCCAAAAGACATTAATGTTAAAAGAATGAAAGCTTATCAGAATCTTTCCTATATTTCAATTGGGTCATGGGTGGCCAAGTATGGATGTGTGACATGTGTCATTGGTTTTCTTATTCTTGTAAAAATGATGTAATAGGTAATAGGGCGGTTTACTATATGTAAGAAATGAGCTCTTTTTTGCTCGTCACTTTTTAACTGTGAGGCATCATTACCAACCTATCGTGTGTCACATATATTCAAATTTTCAACATAATTAGTCTAACATAAAATAATATATGTGACATACAACTGGTAGGATATATAGTAATGATGTGTCATAGTTAAAATGATGGTCAAAATTGCATTCCTTAGGAGGAAATGAGGTTTTAAAGTAATTATAAATTCGATCAACTAATTTAATAGTATTTTTTCTCTCCACCTTATTAGTGAAGAAATTTTAAATTTGAATCTTCTTCTCAAAAAAAAAAAAAAAAAAGAAAGTAATTATAGATTTTAATGTATGTAGACTTACCCTTAATAAGGTGTGTCATCCCATCTTTATTCGAAAGTGGTACCACACGGTCCACACATGAAGTTTTGCTGCAAAATGGATAAAATATGTTTCTTTTGCACAAATTCCCTCTTTATTGAGAGAGAATGTATAAAAGTCAACATATAAAGATTTCTACGTACATATATTATGTATAATTCAATGAATTCATAATGATCCTCATGAGTCATGAGTCATGACCGAATTCAGGTGCTCCACTCCACTTACATGATTTAACAAATGAACAAATGAGATTGTTCAGTGAACTCAATATTTTTGCTTCGAAATCAACCATTCATGATATGAAGAATTGAGGATTGAAGTCTTGAAGAAGAATCAAATTAAGAACGTACTAGGGCCCCCCGACAGGTCAAATCACAAAGTGACCATTAGATCTTCCCCACTTGGATAAAAACAACATGATCTAGATAACTTAAAAGGTTGGGGTAAGTGACAAGTGTCTGTTTTGCCAACCCCACATCAGAGATTGAGAGAAATCAGTTATCATCGCATATATGGTCCATCACTCAACAATTTTGGATAAACTCTAAACTAGGTATATACTCCGTATATCCACAATTTTATATTTGCAAAATATCTTACTTTGCATTTATAACTTCTTTTTAATAATTAAAATATATCATAACAAATTACTAAAATTGTATTACATATTGATTTTCTTGCCTAATTAAATGATCTCTACTTTTTGTTTCTTACAAATTAATAATAACTTTTATTAAGTTATCATAACAATCCACCTATATTCTATACTATTATAAACGAAGAAATTTGGGTTTTGTTTTAATTTTTGACAACCCTAATATAAGAATGTATGTAATAATAAAATAAAACAGTTATGAACTTTAAAAATAATAGCTAGCTAGAGTTTCTTAAGAAGCTCTGTAGGAAAAGTAACTGTCAATTACAATTTTTGCTAGTGAATATATAAAATCAGGTGTATATATGTACACATATTATTATATTATGAAAAAGCCATATATTTCCAGAAAATTAAGTTGATAAATCTGGGGATAATGACAACACTTATTCTGTTGACATTGGTCCCATGCATTTCAAGTTAACAGAAAGGGAACCAATGGCATTGTATTTGTATATATAGTAGGGTCCACCATTGATGTCATTGAAGTTCAATGAAGTCTTAACCAAGAAAATACATGTTAAAATCTTTAAACTAATTTGTGAGTTGAGACTTGAAACTTCGGGAATATCTATCAGGATGGTTTTTCTAAGAGTTGTGTACAGCTTGTAAACTTTAATATAGATAAAGAAAAAATGACCTCTAAGTGAGATCCCAGTCATGCATGCATGGTTTTGATTTAATGGAAACTCATCATCACATGCTGCCAAGGACTAGCTTGTTACAATCTACTTATCAAAACAATAAAATACAATTCTTCTTAAACACATTGAAAATTTGAAACACATTTTGTTCACGTACAAAAAAAAACTTAAATTGATAGAAGATGAGTTTGGAAACTCCAAACACTTATCTTGATTTGAGGAAAAGTTTAGGGAATTCTTAAATTTAATGAAAAGTTTAAGGGTGGGTTAGCATACTTCTAGTGATTAATTATTAGGATTTGAAAGAATATTGGAGATACTCTTTAAATATTATCTTCCCTTTGGAAAAAGTAAGAATAATTTTGAGGTGTTTATGATCTTCATTAATTTGGCCATATGATTAGACTAGTTCGATTCCTTTTTCTTAATTAAAGCTTTATGCATACATTGGTTTTTTTTTCGAAGTACTTGGCTTGGAGAACTTAATTGCAAGTCTTATTATATATTATGTGTAATACAATCAACACAAAGAAATATGTATTTTGGGAGACTTGGGTGTCATAGCCTTGAAGTCAAACAATCAACGTACACAAACTGACAAACAACAAGAATTTGAGACATATTAATTACTAAAGTGTTACTTAGTTTGGGCCGGTCTTATTGTCCTGAAGGAAACAGCGAAACCACCTAGAAGACAGCTTGGGGATGCGCTTGTAATTGTCATTGAAATCAATGTAGTAAATCCCAAATCTGTCTGTAAACCCCATGCCCCATTCAAAGTCGTCGAATAAAGACCAGTAGAAGTACCCTTTCACATTTACTCCATCCTTAATTGCCTCATGAAGTCGATACAAATGACGAACAACATAGGAGATTCGATAGGGGTCTTTCAGTTGTTCATCAAGTGGAAGAGCATCATTCCTCAACTCCCTAGCTCCATTTTCAGAAATGTATACTTTTGGATTTTGATATTTTTCCTTTATATACCCCATCAGTTTTTGCAGCCCTTCTGGCCAATGCCCATAGTATAAACCAAGAGAAACTCCACCTTTGCTATCTACTATCTCAGCTGATGGATCTACAGAATAGCGCAACATTTCATTTGTAGATGTTGGCTTATTTTTGGCATAACTTGATGAATAATAATTGATCCCAACAAAATCTAAACTTCCCTTGATCATACATTTCTCTTGTTCAGAAAAAGTAGGCAGCCTCTCCTTCACCAACTCTTTCATACTTTTTGGATAATCTCCATAGACAAATGGCTCCAAAAACCATCCTAAACGGAAGTCGAAAACCCGTTCTGTTGCAGCTTTATCTTCCTCTGACTCTGAATAAGGCACCAAATATTTTGTAACAAGGGCGACTCCAATTTCACCCTTTTGTTGTGCCTGGTATTTTTGTCTATAGAGTTTAACCGTTGTGGCATGAGCAAGAATAAGGTTATGAGCTACAAGGTAAGGTTCTGTGGATGAATTACCACCATACATACATGGACCCGCGAACATAAAACATTTCCCAGGTGGTGGAGCCCCTAATGCACAGAGCCCCTCTGGAAGCGAACACCTCGCTGGTGGGGCAATCCCATATTCATACCCTAAAGATGCAACAACTGTTGGCTCATTCAGTGTGAACCAATTTTTAACTCTGTCTCCAAATGACTTAAAACAAACTTCACTGTAGTCTTTGAAGTCATCCACAAACGAGCGATTCAAGTAGCCTCCATACTTGTCTTCTAGGGCTTGTGGCAGGTCAAAGTGCAATAATGTCACAAAAGGTTTGATGTCGTTTTTTATTAACTCGTCAATCAAACTGTTATAATGATCAATACCCTTTTGGTTAATCCCACCACTTAAGCTTCCCTTGGGTAAAATTCTACTCCAAGAGATGGAGAATCTGTAAGAATTTACTCCAAGCTCCTTAATAAGCTTGATATCCTTCTTATATCGTTTATATGAATCAATCGCCGTGGAGAATTTGTCGCTGTTTATAATTTTATCTGGGAATTTTTCGGCCCTGTAATCCCAAGTACTTGGTCCTCTCCCACCTTCTTTGGCTGACCCTTCAGTCTGTGCAGCAGAAGTAGCCACTCCGAAAATAAAATCATTTGGAAAACATGATCGTTTAATATTCAATTCTTCAATAAATGAAGAATGATTTAAATACACCTCAAATGTCTCTCCGCCTGCTGTCACATTTGCTACAACTTGACCTTCTACAAAGCAGCAAGCTACCGAAGCTATGACACAAATTGCAATGAGACCATTAAAAATCTTTTTTGAGAAACAAGACGATGATGTTGAGAATTCCATATATGGCTCCTAAGCAAAGACTCTTACAATTTAGCTTCAGTTAAAGCTTAATGAAACACAATGATGGGCACCACCTCTTATATTGGCATACTTAAAAAACGAACTAGAAGAAGCCAACTCAATGGCGACCTTTCATGTGCTGTACATTTTATCATATAGGCACAATGCGATAATCATACACACAAATTTCGGAATTAATGCAGTTTGCCAACCATTATCTATGGAAGCTTCCTAACCAGCTTAGTCTACCATGCATAAATGTGAGGACATGATCACTTGGCAGTTACAAATGAATAGTTTTAACCTTTATTTGTTTTAAAAGAAATCTTAATGGCTTAAATTTTATTAAAAAAAATATAAGTGGAAAATATAATTTCCAAGCAGGGAAATCCAATAATTAGAAAGGTTTTTGGTTAACAATTTGTTGAAAGATTGTGCATTTATATATATATATATATATAAGAATGCTCTAAAACTAATTAGTTAGTAAGTTAATACAAAGCTAACCACCATATTGGGCCCACCACACAATGTAATCTCAAAATCCGAACCGTCTATTTTTTAGGTCCTACTTCAAAGATCATCCCTGTAAAAAATCTTCAAATTTGGAAATCATTTAGTCATTTGATTATAACAACAACTATTTATATGTTTTTATCGAAAATACTGATCATCTATTTATTTGATCTCAATTAGATGACTAAATGATTTCCGATTTAGTTGATTTTTTGTAATGATGATCTTTGAAGTATGACCTTAATAATTGATAGTTCGGATTATAAAATTAGTTATGTGGTGGTCCCAAAAGCATAGTTAGTTTCATATTAACTTACTAAATAATTAGTTTTAGAGCACTCCTCTATATATATATATATGTTTGTGTGTGTGTATGTGTGACAAGTGAGTGAAAATTTGCCACACTAGCTTGTTTTTACAATTCAGTTACTTTATGTCAAAAACTTACACAAAATGACATAACTCTAATTACCATTTTCATAAAAGTTGTGAACTAGGTGAAGATATTTCAGGAGTATATATGTAAAATTATTATAAAATTTAGACTGTTATTCAAAATTCTCTTCATGTAAAATTCGTCCTTTAAATGATCATAAATATGGACAAATAGTTCATTTTTAATTAATTTTGAGTGATTAAAATTTTTTATGTGTGATTCGTGTGAAGAATAAACTATACTTAGTAATTATGGTACCATAAAGAATTTTGACCATCAACAGATTTTGTTCGAACAATTAATTAATCGATCATTTAATCATGAGTTTTCTTTGATCTATCTATATCATTTTCTACACATTTTTCATTATAAAACTTCAGAGTACCTTCAGGTAAAATGATCGACATAAAAAAAGAAGTAGAATTTCACGACTCCCAAAATGAATTTCTGGATCTGTAAAAGTAGCATGTGCTGAAATTTTTGACGCCAATTAATAATTTATATATGGCCCATAAAAAGCTCAATCTTGTGGTCCTTCAGTAAAACTAACCAATTTAGAATATATAACTAACCAGGATTGGCGCAGAGCAATATAAAATAATAATACCCATTGGAGCCTTGGAGGAGTATATTGTAAAGAGCAATGGTATTTAAAGTCCTTAATTCTTAACTACATTTCTAATAAAAGTAAAATCTAATAATATATGGTGCGGATTTACATATTAAAATAGTAATATACATATTTTATTAAAAACGTCGCATATCTAACATTACCTACCGAAATGATGATTCATGATAGGATAAAGCATGGAGATGTTTAGTGTTAGAGGCTTAGAGCAAAGTGCAAAGAGAAAGGACGATATGGATGGAGTGGGGTTGGAGTTGATGGCCACTTGGGAGTTGAGACTTGGGAGTAGGGTCCACTGTATTACGGCTTGTGCCTCCAATAGGGCACAACGCGTGCGTATTCCTATCCAAATCACCCTCGCTTTTTTCTTTGTCTTCTTTGTTGTCTCTGCTGTTCAACCGCAACTAGCTAGATTAGGTTTCATGCATGAGAAGAACAAATGTGATTCATGGATTTGTACCCTCCATCTACCTAATTTCATGAGGCTCATCAACCCTTGTTTTATGCTAGGTAATACGTACTTGAAGAGAAAGGGAATCTAATTTATTTTGTCTGGTATCTATCACCGTCATGTTATTATTGATTTCTGGCCTAATATTGATATTATCTTCAATTTAACCACTTAGATTTAATTGTGAAAAGGTATTTCAAAAGACTTCGGTGGTATTAGTAATAAATCACCAACTTATATGTTGTATTACCTTTATATTATGACAAAATTAACTCAAGTCACATTGCATAATTTTATATTGAGTCACACAATCTTGATAAGGTAGAATATTATGCCTAAATCTAATTTTAATTTACACTCTCACAATATTACCTATTAAATATTTTAAATTTTGTTTTTAACTTGATTAATTAATTTATTTTTAGCTCGTTTGAGCTTGTGCAAGAAACAAGTAAGATAAGATCTTAATAATATCAGTGACGGCATTTTTTACAACAAAAGAATCGCGCGCGCTAGCTGCCTCCAAACTGGCCAAGACTTTTTTTGTTTATTTGTTTATTTCGAATAAATTAATTCCGTATGAGAAATATTAATTGGACCAATAGACAATAGGGATCTTAATCAATATATCAAATTTTTTAGACATGGATTCGATCGATCACCAACTCAAAGGTACAAGTTGTATATTCTTTTGTCCATTTTCGTATGTGCATGGGAACTGAAGTGGAAATCGAATGAAGTTTTGTTGAATCTCAAACATGTTGATGATGGTGGCCTTTTATAGGTCACCGGAGCTTCATGCATATGCATGTATCCTCTAACATTAAAAATGAAAAACTAAACCCATAATTCCCAAAATAAAATCTGAGAATAAATTCTTAATATTAATTAAAACGCTTACAAACTTTAAACCAAAAATATGAAAAACCTTTCAAAAAACCAATACTATTTCCTCTTTCTTTTTTTTTTCCCTATCAAATGATAATGAAAAAGGGTCGGGAAATTCAAATACTGGGCATTACATGTGTAGCGATAATACCCTTGACTACTAGACCTACAAAAATTCACTAATTAATACCGACACAACCTTTTCTTTAGAGAAGTTATTTAATGATAATATCATTTGCACTCTAACGTTGAAGAAGAGAGTGGAAAATGATATATGGCAAAAGGATTCTTTTTCTCATGCAATCTGATATTAATATTGGAATATGATATTTACTCAACTTTTATTCTCATACATAAAAAAGTATTATCAATTCGTTCAAGCATTAACTTGTAGCACTTATACTCATGAACTTATATCATGATCACTTAAGGAGAAATTTTTTGGTGCGGATGCTACATATTATAAAGATTCAATGTCAATAGTGGAAATTATATACTCGATCTACTCTTCAAAAGTGTACCTTCAAAATCTAGATATTTGAGGATCACAACTGTGTCCACATTACATACACATGGATGAAGCTACATGTGGAGTTACCCAACTCCACAATCTACATGTAGCTTTATACATATTAAAAAAATTATAAAAAAATATCTAGAATATTTATAAAAATGTGTATAATAACCCCACAATTAATAGATTTAAATTTTTACCATTCCAGAAAAAATTTCTGACTCGCCTCCGCACATACGAGTCCGCACTATAGCGCAATCGTGATGAGTGAGGCTGGGGTTTGGGTTCATTCCCTTGAGTCTTCACAGTTGACAACGACAAAAATATAGGAGAGGACGTTTGAGGGACAGTCTACAAGTCAAGTTAATGAGATCGACTCTTCCTTACTAACCTTGTTAGCAACCAAATGAATCCACCAAGTGTGTACCCTGTCACATTATCGTGCAATCAAATTGAAGCATTATACATTACATTATAACATGACGTTGATGCAAATTGAAAGGGACAAGATTCTCAAAACGTATACTATATATTTATTACTTGATTATTACGAATTGTTAAGCTACCAAAAAAAAAAAAAATTAATCCAAATCACATAGCTAAGCTAACTAGGAATTCGGAAATGACAGCATCTTCATCTCCAAGAAAAATGGAAATACAATAGAATATAATATATGATTTCTCTCTCTCTCTCTCTCTCTCTCTCTCTCTCTCTCTCTCTCTCTCTCTCTCTCTCTCTATTTTTAATTATTTTAGTGCGATGATATTATTTGTCATGTGATGGTTCACGTGGCCAACCCAAAACCGCCCATATGATGCATGTAGCCGCCCCAAGTTGAATTGTTTTAGTTCCATAGTTTAATTATATATAGATACCTGATTGTTTAAAATTTATTTTATCGAATTAATTACACTTACACCCCCTAAGATTTATCGTCTTTTCACATACACTCTCTGGGGATTCAATAATTACACATACACCCCTGATGTTTCAAAACTGTTACATATAACCTCCTATAGTGAGACGAAAAATGATGAGAAATTATGCAAAACGGCATGCTAATGGGTTAAATGGCTTATTAAGATTACTCAAGGTGTAAGGTCCAATCTCAATACAAATATTTTCTTTTTTGTTTATTTATTTTTTTTCTCTTGTAGGGGGTTATATGCAATAGTTTTGAAACCTCAGGGGGTGTATATGTAATTTTTAAAACTCCAGGGAGTATGTGAAAAGACAATAAACCGCAAGAGATGTAAGTGTAATTAACTCAATATTAATTATGCACATATTTGATTAATTGTTTAACTATGGCTTTGTAGGACTACGGACCACCAGAGATTGAACTCTTAATCACACATTCACACCTCATCTTATTTTAATTTGTTTATCTTTACATAGCCTCACAGATCAAATAGTAGGTACAATATATGGTACATAAAGCATTTAAACCAAATAAGCAATTAAAAAACTATATCTTCTTGGTGGCAATTACTTAATAGCACCCATGCGTTAGATACTTCATCCATCAAGTTTATCTTGTAACAAAAACTTTTGTTGTTGTTTTTTTAATATTTTATAATTTGATATGTTATATTGTTAAATTTGTATGATATATTATACAATTTAGATATAAATTTTTTCTTTCAATAAGGGAATGGTGCACATCGAAATTCGTATATTTTATTTTTTTTCTTATGAATCAGACGTATTCATAAATTTTAAATTTTCCCTCCCAAATTTTAGAAGTTAAAATTAAAAATGGATCGATAAGAAACCATTATATGTGTCACATAAATTGGTATCAAAAAGCTTGTAATTAATGTAATATTACGTCCTGTCTGGAATTCCATCACATCAGGATACAAGTAAGTACTGCATATGCCAATCTGTGTACACATACATGGTAGATGGTGTGGATGTGGCTACACTTGAGTAATACACATTCGTGTGCAACAGTGCAAGTGCATGTCGTGGCGCGTGCATATGTGAATGAGTATGCCTGCAATAATGGGGGTGCATATCATACAGATGATGACCAAACCCCATATATGTGACCATAGACAATAAACTAGTAGAAGACAAGAGATCAAAAGACTTTTCCACATCCACATCCATATACTATGTGATTACGTCATAAGAGTCCTTTTAGTGTATTTATCAAATAATACCTCGATAAATATTACGTAAAAGAATAATTATAAATGTGAATGTGAATAAACTCTCGATATTGATACCGGCTATTATTATAGAAATTTCTTTTTTCACATATATGAAGAATTCATTTGTAGAAGAACATTATATGACATACTAATCCAACTATTTACAAATCTATTTTATCCTAATATGAAAAGTAAATCTGTTAATATTTAAAAATTGTTAAAAAATATATTTATTGTGTCATACAGTAGTGTCATACATAGTACCCTCCCTAGTCCTTACTCTTGACTTGTTGAGTCTTGACGGCCTGAGCCATGTGGATGTGTGGTTGAGATTACCCAGGATCAGAACTAGTTCGCTGAAGATGTGATTTGGGATTTTTATTAATTTAATTGCTTGGGACAGGACAGCTATGTTCTGACCCTTCAGCTTTTTGCTGAAAGCGATGCGCGCCAAGTTTCCCTTTTCCCATCTCTAGAGACTCTAATCCCAATACATGGTTCTTAATTAATCAGCTATCACTCTCATTCAAACATTGATTTCCTTGTTCACATGGCTAATCTCTTGGAGAAGTAAAACTTCCACACATTTTGGCCGTACTATTTATTAATTGTTACCCTTTAAGGTACTGACTTGTATGGAATTGGTTTCTTTGTGTCCTTCTACTCTTACAATGAGTCTTCAAGTAAATTCAAAATATCATATTTCATTTAAATTCAAATAATTTTTCCCTTTTTCATTAAATAGATGATTTACTTCTGCTGATGCCAGGGAATTAAATACAATCATGTAACCCCAACACCTGCATTTTGTACTCCCAACAAAATATGGTTGCTTAGTACGGAGATAAATAATCAAACAGGGGGATCGTTGAACTTCTACAACAAATAAGATAAAGAAAAGAAAAAAGAAAATTTATAAGATTGGTGTTGTTCTGGGAAAGAAGCACCAGCTTTCCATCAATATTCAAGCAAATCTTGATGTTCTGTAAGACTTTGTCTGGAATATCTTGTTCACTGGCCTACCTTGGTCCATGTTTAGGATTGCCATCTGGTTTTATTATATGGCTTGCTCTCTGGACCCCACCCTTTGATCTTCCCCATGTTACAGTGCATCACAGATATACAAGTACAATGGACCCCAAAAACTTAAACTATTCCGCAAATGACCAATAATTTGACATTGACCCTTATGTGTGAAAAAATTAGAATATGTAACTCAAATTAATTAATAATGGATGAAAAAATTTAAGATTTTCAATATGTTATGTCACATATGACGTGATTTGAGTTAAATGCATGAATAATTTATATTGTGCGATGCTTTAACATCGTAAAGAAATTAGAACATTCAACTTATAATCCAAAAAAAACAAGTTGGTGATATAGGTGGGAAGTTTTGAACTCATATTTCATGCAATCAAAGCTTTGATACCATGTTAAATAATAACTATTGGATTCCAAAAATTTAAGCGGTTAGAAAAAAGGGTGCATATCAAGCTAATACATTTCAATATAAAATACAGCATGAAACAATTAATACTATGTATGAATATATTTAACAGCCACTCTCTCTCTCTCTCTCTCTCTCTCTGCCTATGTATGTATGAATATTGCACACACCAAGACATTAGTATACTCTACCTTTCTTTTTTTTCTTTTTTTTTTTTCCATTGCCTCCTACCTTCACAGCCTGTCAAGCCTGAATTATTAACACACCATGAACATGACTAGGAATATTTTTATAGTGAAGGGGGTTGTTGCTTTGTTGTTTCCCTAATTAAAGTGAAGCCTGGAAATATTGGCCTGCCAAAGAGATTTGCTGGTGTAGAGGTGTCCAGGAATCTTCTCTGAATTCTCACCCCCCATGGCTGCCTCCACTGCTTAGATTGCACCGTCCACTCCTCGTACGGAAAGAGAATGACTAGTGATGAGTAAATTTTCTCTGTACTTGTTGGGTTTTGGGTTTGCCAATGATATAACAATAGCTTATGGAACATGAAAGCAGTTTTGGCATGAAGAAGCAAAGTTTTCAATGAGCCTCATAGCAGAGAATCGCCACCTCAGCTCTTTCTATTTCAGGTATAATACCTCAACTATATTGCAAAAGTTTTCAAAGTTGAGTTCCCATATGGTGTAACGTTCTTTGCTTGTTTTGTGCTTCTGGAAACTGATAATTCTTGGGCCAATCATGATGGTGTTTGTGAAGTTGCTGAGGTATAATTAGTTGGGTTCTATTTATGAACAGAGATGGATATGTCAAAAACATTTAAAGGTGAAAAGAGATTTTTTATATATTTTATTTTAGGATAATCAATAGTGGAAATACTTTTTTAAAGGCTGTGTTTATGGTTTTTGGATTCTGAATTGCAATAAGCACAAACCCTCTGTCTCTCTCTCTCTGTGTTTCATAGTTGACTGATATTTATTTCATGCATTTAGCTTGTTTTTTGTTTATGTTGTGACTTCGGAACTTCACCGCATAATTGTATACCTGTTGTCTGATCTCATCATGTAGAGAGAAAGAAGTGGACAATTCTTGAGAGCAATTTCATGAAAACAAAGACTACTGTTAAGGCGAGTGGTGGTAGCAGCAGATAATGTACTATGAAAGAAAAATTGACAACCCACATTCCAGATTTGGTCTCACTATTTCCCAAATCCCATTTTTTCTTTTTCTTCCTTCTTCATTGTGATCTGGGTACCGTCGGATTACACTTTCCGAGCTCTCCCGAGCCAATTCTGAGCGGTTCATTCTGTTCATCCTTCATTCAAAACCTTGAAAGTCCCTGTTTTGAACATTTGACATATTCTTTCACGTGGCAAACTAGTCCCATTCCTAAAATACAGCCTGCATTTGTACACCAAAAAGGGAACCAATAATATCATGGAGCACAAATGTAGTATATAAAGCCAAGTGTCATTGAATTTGACAAATGAGTTTCCACTATACCCAGAAGGGTTAGGATGTTCTCTTGCAATTGGGGTTGAACATAATCCAAATGATTCGTATCTTCTCAATTATTCCTTGGTGCTTAGTTGTAGTAGGATTGGTAGACTTGGGGTCCAACTTGACTGTGTCTCCACATTCACTTAGTGACTTTGAATATCACACCCACTCCACTGAAGTCAGTAATAGTTTTTCATTTTTGTTTTTTACTTTTCTCTCCTTTCTCCATGATTTGTTTACATGATATTTATTAAATTATATCTGATAATCATTGTGGCAGCTCTCATAATACAAGAGTAATAATTCTGTGTGTTTTCTCAAAGTATATGTTTCTCTGTAGTTACCAACATTTTTGACTGGCATATAACTTTCAGGCATGGGAACCAAAATTGAATACTCCATCAATATATTAGGAGCCTCACCAAATAGCAATAGCTTGACTGTGCATTGGGTGGATGACTGGGACTATTTTCAGAAAAGTGGACTGAAGGAGAAGTATCATCAGAAGACTAGATTGGAGGAAAAACTTCAGAGCTCAATGGACCGGATGCTTGACAAGCACAACTTAGATACCATCAAAAAGACAATGCAGATGCATGAAGATACCTTTAAACACCAGGTATGATGAAAACTCTTTTAAAGCTTGTCCTTCCCCACTTTAGGAAATTGCATGTTGATCCTTGTGCCATGAACCCTTTTGAGTTTCATGGTAAGAAAAATATATATGTGCAACATTGATGACCATGTGATATTACAATGTTGGGAATAGTAGCTTAGCTTTGTACTACTTTGCAGATCTCAGTCTTTTTGGTTCATTGCATATACCTCAGAAGTTAAATAGAACCATTCATCAACTTCTTTCTCACCAACACCTTAATTAAATAATGTCAGTGAGCAGCTTTAAGAGAAACCAACAATATCTTTCTGGATAAGCAAACCAGTCAAATTACTCCAAGACACAATTCAAGCATACCTTTTGTGCTTCTTAGATCTTAAGTCATATACTTGTCCAATCAGATTGTCTTTGTATCTAAAAAGTTCAGTGTGAAATTGATGAGAACAATGCTAACCGAAAACCAAATATTGCAGATCCAAGAGCTCCACCGGCTGTACAGTGTCCAAAAGATGCTAATGGATGAACTGAAAAAAGAGATTAAACATAACAGACTTTGGGGTCCCATGACTAGTAGTGCAGACCACATTAACCATTCTCAGTCGATTAACCGGCAGCATTTGACAACTCAAACTTCTTCTGGATACAATTTCCATCTTCAGAGGTTGAGAGACGATCCGAGCTGCAGAGAGCGTAGTGGAAGTTGCAGTGGAGACACCCTGAGAATGTCAAGGGGATTTGATCTTGAAAGGCCTGCAGAGGAAGACATGTCAACAGGAGTCAGTACAATTGACCAGGACCAAGCAGGGCCAAGCTCTAACATTGCCCTCAGAACTAATAATATGAATATAGATGGCTCTGATGAGGATGGTGAAGTGGAGCTGACATTAAGCATTGGCAGTAGCAGGAACAAGAAGAGATCGAAATCTTATCAGCCACATTTAGGATGTTCTGACCTGCTAATCCATAAAGAAAAGGAACTCAATTCACCGGCCTCATTCAAATCAGATAGAGGAGGAGATTGCAGTGACCCCTCAACTCCCATGAGCAGCTCTAGTGCAACATTTGACCAGGAAAGAAAGCAGCCACATTGGCTTTTCCATGGTTTAAAGCTCAAATAGGACTTATACTTCAACTTGTGTGCGTGTTTCCTCGCAAATCTACACGTTGTTCATTATTGAAATTCTAATTAAGTTGCCACTTTAATAAATGGACAATTGAGATACTGTTTTTCACGCGTTACATTGGTGTAAATAGGACATTTTCAAACGTTTGTTACTCGATCTTTCAGTGCATTGCTTCATTATCTGTCTTCTGCACCCATGCAAATGAAGAAGTTAAAAGTTCAAATGCATTTATCTTGATTTCCAACAGAGAAAGCATTATTGGGGCAGTATTCTCCACCCTGCTGCAGTGTCTAGAACAAGGTGAAGTTTTAATCACAAGAAGATAGGAACTTTTCTTATTTTTTGGTCTGATAATGAAAGGGAAACAATAATTCTAAAGTTCAATTGAAGCATATTAAAAAAAGTGATGATTATGACTAACTCGCCGCAAGAGATGCATCACAGATAAGCCAACAAGAAAAGAAGAAATGATAATGATTGTTTTTTGGGTCTGAAAATGACAATGATTACTATTACACATTGATCACCCTCTTGAAATCTCATTGTCTGTAAATGCATGGTGGGACAAATTAAGAATCTTGTTAAGTTCCAGTTTGTCACCAGGTATTTGTCATTGATTGCTAATGCAGATAATGCTTCTCTCTCTCTCTCTCTCAACACATAAAAGAATAATACATTGTTTTGTTGTTATTACTCTTATTTCCTTGTCCAATATAATAAGATTCATAACTTCCCCCAGTATCCACCAAAAGAGAAACAAGAAAAACATAAAAGCATCTTAACCTTTGGACTAAGAATTTTATCTCTCAAGTCTCAACTCACTTTTTTTAAATACCTATATTACCTTGTCTTTTATTGCTCCTTGGCCCCAGTCACTATGCTGCTAATATGGAGCATAGAAGCAAAATAGCTTCCTATTTCTATATTGAACCATTCAATAGTACCTCTATCTTCAATGATTGACCATGCAGCACAGCACAGACTGTGTTTCTTTCTGCCTGATCTATTAGAACAAGTAGAGGTGATGAGCCTGGCACCACAGTATATCTTATGGTCGTGGTTTCAAGTTTCTGAAAGAGTCTCTCTGAAAACAGGAATATGAGTAGGAGGCTCTGCACTAGGCTGTCCTTTTATCTATTAGAATTTGTAATTCCTTTGTTGTACACAGACTGTGTCTTTAATTGTTACATCTGTGAGTAGCCTTATTAGTTGAACATTACAGTATCATTTCTTCTTGCACAAGAAAGCTAGACTTGAGTCTCTTGCACTCCCCTCACCAATCACCGAAAGAGCACCACCATGAAAATTATCCTAGTACGATTTAATTGTTAACTTCATATACATTCTTGACTCATTCCCTAATAAGAGTTTAGGTCCAGTAGTTGTCTAACTTCGTATTTGATTTCAAAAGGTCCTAATTCGAAGCCTGTCACCCCATCCCCCACTTATTCGACTAAATCTTCCATGGGGCATGCCCCATGGAAGAGTCTCTCCACTTATTCCTCTATGGTGAGGGTGCACCTATATCTTTCACCTGAAGGAGGGGTCCAGTGGTTGTTTAACATGAATTACTCTTATTGGAGTCTCTCTCAATGGTATTTAAGCCAGTCTTCCTCTAAAATAATAAATAGCATGCAAGAGGCCGAAAGTGTTTGCTTTGTGCATCCTCCAATCCTTCTTGTCACTCTTGGAAAAAGAAAAAAGAATTGATCTAGTAAATGCCACTGCTAGTATGATGCCAAACAAGCCAATCTAGTAATCTTTCAAACATAATGAGCTGTACAACCTCGTTTACTCCTAATAATTCCAAAAACATTTTATCCTTGGTCGCATCCATCTCATACCTGTCCAAGTACATGAGTCCAGTTTGATATTTGGATAATTGGATGAGCTGTTGCATGAAACTATGAAAGTGAAACATGCTCTAGAAAACATATTGGAAAATAAACATACAGAAGAATGATCTCTTGAAATACTTTTCCTTGGTTTATAATTTGCTGCGAAGTACTAATATAAGCCCATTATCAGCTAAAATGAATAATCCATCATTGTTGGTAACTGGGTTGACCTAGTGAATAAGTTTGGGACAATATCGATCGATACTGGATCAATTAATAGTGGGGCACAATAGTCCATGGCTTAGCAGATGGGTTTTTTTTTTTTTTTGGTCTGAGCTTAGTAGATGGTTATTAGCATAGCCTTTCCTATATATAATCATCTCATTATCGTCTTTACATTTTGGATGACACTAAAGAGACCTGCCCAAGTAGCCAACTAAAAAAGTCTTCTAGGACCATGTGGCACAAAAGCAGTTATGTTTTTATTTTCCATCTCCAGGTATTTCCCTTCAATTCAACTGCTAAAAATGTATTATTTGAGCAACTTGAAGATTCCTTGCACAACTAAGCAGAGGTGTGTTTATAAGAAATGAAAAAAGTGATCATATTCCCCCTGTCAACTAAGTGCTATTGTATTCTGAAAGTCATGAATGAATGAAACTCAAACATCATGACTATGCATGCAAATGATGATCATACTCTCACCATATACAAATCCAAAAATTTAAATCATTATAAAATGGCCAGAGAGGTAATGGTGCTCCATTCTAGTTCACACGGGTGCAATCCACCCGAATCTCGCCCTTCTTGCCAGTCAGAACTCCTACTCTGCCTAACCTGGTCATGGCTTGCACAAAAGCCTGGTTAAAAGCTTCATTGCTTGATGCAAATTGGATGATGGTGCCTTTGGATCTATTATCTGTAAATAGTGTCTGATCAGATGTGAACAGACCCTTTCCTTGCTGCAGGTTCTGGAAGTAAGCATTGTCAAATTTCTGAGGTGTGGTCGGATCCATGTTAATGGCAATTCTCGGATCCACTTTAACAGGGCACATCTGTCTAAGCTCTGAAGCATACGCTGAATTGAGCGTCGGATCAGTGCGATTTTGGGGGCTGAAGTTGTAGATTCGGTTGGAGAATTTGCTGCAATGAGAGAAGCCAAGTGTGTGTGCACCTAACAAAAGTACAAAAGTTAGAAAGACATTTTGACAATCCACATAAATTCCATAACAAGTTAACTTTATGCAAGAATGTGTGACAACGGAAATGTTCTATTGTCAAACAGTGTAACATGGTATGCTGCCAGAGTGTGAATCTAGACCAGATTAACTGTCTGATAACATAACATGACATATACCTAGCAAGAGAACGCTACCCTATTTAACAAACTAGTCAAAACAATGGTAATTTTGAAACTCATATGAATCATTAGCCATTAGAAGAAGACTAGCTACCTGATAATGCAATCATGTCAGTCTGGGAGAGACCATGAGGGCCAAACATGCTGTTGAGCTGGTCTAGATTGAAAGTAGGGTGAGGAAGATGGCGTTGAACACTGGCAATAGTAGATAACCTCCCATCACGCCTCCCCAATTCAACTTGATAAGATGGTCCTCCAGCCTGCATGACATTAACATATGTGCATCAGACAAAACACATATATATATGATTATTATTTAAATACGATAATTATGCTTAATTAATTACATAATTGTAGTAGTTAGACTATTCTTAAACTTTATGTCACACTCATTGTATCAACTTTAAAAAGCTTCTTTCTATCAAAATAGGCAATTCTGATAACAACAAAACTGAGTTGAAAAGAGAAACTAAAGGTAAAAGGAGAATTACTATACCAAAGTCACAACATCTCTAGTGGCCAGAGCAAGAATATCTGCACATGAAACTTTGTTTTTGCACTTAGGGTCGCTATCAACTGCTGCCTTGGCCTTGATCACGGTGTCAAAACCATCTCCGGCGAGGGAAAGGTTATCTGGGTGATCCTTCTCGGCCTTATTAGTTGGTGATTGAAGGATCACTGAAGCATCACAACCCTGTGTCAAGAGCCAATAATGTTAAAACTGATGAATAATACATTGCAAAATGATGAGCATGAACAATTGTATCAAACCTAACAAAAGAAGAAAAAGAAAATCTGAAAGTTGGAATCCGAAAAGGCCTAGCTACTAACCCGGACGAAGCAGTCGTGGAAGAAGAGGCGAAGAGTGGCGGGAACAGTCACAAAAGTCTGCTTGAACTTGGTTGTGACAGCTGATTTGACTAAGGACTCAACATTCGGACATGTGCTTTTGTAGAAGTCTGTCCTCAGTTGAGCAGAAACTGTTCCAAGCAGGACAGGAAGTAGCAAAACTGAAAGAAGAATACAACTACGATTTTCCATGTCTTTTTTGCTGTCAATGTTCAATGTGGTATGTGGGTTTGAGACCTATTTATACTGAAATTATGGGATGTACAATAGTGACATAAACAAAAGCATATGGGGAAAAGTGGTGGCTGTTAAAAATGAAGAAACAAATAAAGAACAGATCGAGTTCATTTCTGAGACACTCTGGCAACTAAATGATATAGACATCAAGTTTGATTTGAGTATTGAGGATATGGGTTGAAGAGGGCTGACATATTATTTTAATAACATGTTGTTATACAGCACACAGAAAGTGGTTATATACAACTTGGTTTATAGGTTACACAAATGACTGGACCATTGGAAGAAAACTGGATGACTAGGCGAATGGGGTTTGGGGTTTGTAGGATCAGAAGTCTTTTTCTTGTTTTTTTTTGGGCAAAGTCAGGACAGGCTGAAAAATGCATAGGCAAATGGACATCTATGAGTAGACAAGTAAAAGGACAACCCGTGGCCAAAAAAGTAAAAGGACAACCCAATTCATTTTTAAATATTGGAACTCTAAATAGTTGGCAATGTGAATACAAATCTTTGCCAACTCATATACATGTTAAACCCAACCACCCACAAATAAAAAGAGAGTTAAAAAAAAAAAAACTTATCAACTCTACTACAAATACACACAAAGCACATGAACTATAATTCAAGTGGTGACCCTAGGGATAGTAATTTGTGTTAGCAATCCTAATACGTGTCATTTCATTTTGTGTTGAATATTTTTTTATAGTTCGTTTAAGTAGTCGTTTTGAATGACTCAACATTAACTTAAATATATTTACAATTATATCGGGTTCAAAGTTAAAACCCAAATATATATTGTGAAGTAAAAACTTAAACCTACATTTCCTTTATTGTTAAACCAAAGTCATCACTTGTACATCAATTATAAAGTAAAAAACCACTAAATCATAATACTAGCAAAATAGTAAAAAACAAAAAACCTATAATTATATAATGCCTCATATAATATGTATTAAAAAATGAAAAAATATATTAATTTTTTCTTATAAATAGTAGATAAACATGTTTATCGTGTCAATATCAAGTTATTGAGTTAATGAAAAAAAAGTTACTAATGTTTGACACTAACTCGACTCGTTTTTTAATTTTGTTAACGAATCATATTATATTCTTATATTTATCAAGTAATGACCAATTTCATATCCACTAATTTTGTACCGTACTCGAGTCTCGTTATCATCATGTAAAAAATTGCCACTTCTAGATGTCCCTCAATCAATCATCGATCATCCACCTTAATTAGGCCCTGAAAAGAACCAAAGAAAAAGAGTTACTATCAACTCGCCCATGAACACACACACAAGGGGCATCGACTCGGACTTATAAGTGATATTGGGATGGGGTGGAGGAGTGGAGCGTAGGTTGTGTGTCTTTCTCCAACATTTCAAGCAAGCATACAAACGCACACAAGTGGATAAATTTTAATAAATTGCAACTGTTTATTAAAGTAATTAAGTTGATAATTTATATTTAAAGACTTCTGCTCACATGTCGTCTTCTTTTAATTATAATAAGTTTTCATACATCGTCACTTTTTCCACAACTTTTAGCCGTTAAATGTGGACAATTTAAGTATTTTAAAAAATACTCTATTGGTTGGGTTTCATTAGTGGAACTTTCTGCATTGCTGTAATATCATGACCAATTAAGGCTTGCTTGTAGGCATGGACCATGAGATACATAATCTTCTTATATAGTATTAACGAGAAGTTATTTCCCAACTAAATATTGATCTAATAATTGTTTTATTACTTTGTTTGGAAGAGATCCTACCTTAAATTAGTTAAAGAAGAGATGTAGAGAGAAGTCATTTGTACAATTGCGTATTTGTTGAATAATTCAATGTTTGGGTGACAAAAATAAAAAATAAATGGACATATGGATATTCCCATGGAATGTCCATTCCACAAAATAATAGATAATTAGATAATACAAATTATGAGTTATGTCAATTTTCAATTATTTCTACTTCGATCCTCTTAACTCGATCTTTGCACGTTCCATTGCGATCGTGATTCCATTTCATTCCAGTTTTTAATCCAACAAGCAACCACTGCATCAAACCAAAATCAGTAGGTGATAATTTAATGATCACACTATTAATACAATAGATAACTTACAGTAAACAACAAAACAAAACTTAATCTATAAATAAATAATAGTAGTGAAGAAAACAAAGAACTGACTTTATATGTAGATAGAGGCTTGCAAACTTGGCAATGTCCTAAAGACAGAATCTCGCCCCTTCTCTGTGCTTGAAGTTCAATAGGCGTCTATCTCCCAAGATTCAACTATCTATAAATCAAAGACCCAGCACAGGATCTTTGATTTCTGGCGAACTTGGATGTGCTCCTCTCCAATACAGTATGTAGTATGAACAAGAAAGTTTTTTGTTAATAAGTCTGATCAAAGATCGTTATAATTAATATGGTTAGGACTTGTATTTATAAAATAGATATTGTAACCTTTCAAAAAGAGACATCAGTTAAGAGCAGTTTTAAGTTTCAAAATTCAAATGAAAAGATATGTCCTAACATTTTGAATTCTGCAGTTAAAACCAGAAGAAAGGCTAGGTACTTTTTAAAGTTATTAGAGCCCAAGAGCCCACATCTTGAGTTTAACCCACGTTATTTGCTCTCAAACTCTAACAGTTTTAGCAATGAATTGAGTGAACTTGAAATTGGAGCGAAGCCAAATATTTCTGCAAATGGAAAGAAAATTTTGTGATAGAAAGGATAGGAATTTTGAAACTCTTCTGCACAAGGAATTGTATGAGTGAATTAGAAAGATAATTATTTGGTCAGTTATGTATCAGTCTCACAATTAAAAAAATGAAAGTACCTAACTTATATATAAGAGTTTAAAACTCACTAGAAATTTCACTAGAAAGAAAAGTAGACAAGAATCCAAATGCTAAAATTTATCACGCGAGACAGCTATAATAGACAAAGTGATAAAAAGAAATAAAAAGAAATAAAACTTTAGGAAATAATTCGATCCAAAGAGATTATCGGCCAAAAGACGTAAAGAGATTAATATTAACTGAAATAAGAGATTTCTTAGATAAACTTATTTAAGGATTTTTGTGGGGCTCACTTTGTTGATTGTGCCGTTTATTTTTTGAATCTTCATTTAAAGATCATCCACACAAAAGATGAAAATTAGAAACCATTTGCTTAAATGGATGACAATTTTAGTTTTTAATAGAAACATTGTGTTTGTTTATTTGTTATGTTACAATTAAATATTTTAGTAGTTTTCAATTTATTTAATTTTTTGCAATGATTATCCTTGAATAAGATCTAGAGAATAAACGATTCTAGACCGTTAAACTATAATATGGAATGGGTCCCAAAAAAGTTAAATAAACTTATCTAAAAGATTTCTTAAGGGAAGTAACATGACTACATGAGTAATATAATGCCAACTTTCCATAAATTGAAGTCAATGTAGAAAAATAGTAGTTAATTACAGGCTTCTGGACATCTGGTAGTGCTGCAATAGGACCACCAATTTTTGTTATCAATCAAATTAAAGAAATGATTTACTCTCCCCCAATCATCGATATTCTAAATATACAAAAAATTTATTTGACAAACTTAATTAGTTTATTCACATGTATTTCTTTATATATATGATTAATATATATATATATATATATAGATAGAGGGCAGCCAATTATGAGTTATCTCCATATATACGTCAGTGATACCAGAAGCGCTGAAATCCGATCACACTAGTTGTAATAAAAGTAAGAATTATCAAGTGATATGTTGATAAAATTTCCGTAAGAAAGTTACAACAACTTAGGGGTAGTGATCTGGCTGATCCGAAGTCTTGCTGGATGATGATGATGATGTAATCTTCCTGTAGACAAACACAAGATCAAAGGAGATGGACCGGTGTGGTACCAGCCAAACACGCTCCGATGATGAAGTCAGTGGTGGTGTTTGATGGTGGATGAGGAAGAACAAAGGAAGAACTTGGGAGAATGGGAAGAACAAGGCAAATGTTCTGGGTTATTCTCAACAAGTTGGGTAAGCTCTTTGGTGAATGGGAATTTTTGTGCAAGTGTTTTTGGGTAGGTGCGTAAATTGTTAGATCCCTCATTTTGTGCATATGTGGTGCCTTATATAGGCAAAGGAAGACTTAATGAATAAGTTACCTGCATGTGAATGAGTGGTTGCCAGAGATCCACGCACCTGGTCAGACTTAGTTGCATGTTCAGCTGCTTACTTCCTCAGCATTTAATGTTGCATTGAATGCCCCATTAAATGCTAGGTTGGAAGGATCAGGCAAACTGTCCCAGTGGTCATGAATGCAAGCCTGATATTCTCTCTGTCAGAAGATTGTGTCAGGTGCATTCAAGTGTGGCGGTTCGTCCCAGCGTGATCTTCCTGGGAACGGCGGTGGAAAACCGAGCCGAGCCGATACAAACACATGTTCTCATGCAAAGACACGAAGTCCATGTGTGGTCGGATCGGACATGGGATTCCAGGCCGAGCCGGTCCCATAGATTGGGGTCTTTCCGAGCCCTAACTGGTCGACGCTAGAACTCGGAAGGAGACCATCTCCTGTGCCGAGCCGAGCCGAACCGGGATGATCGTGGGAAGATGGACACTCGATCCCTTAGAAGATCATCGGTTCGGCTCGGACCGAACATGGAGGGCCCGGTGTGGAGATCCGGTCCGAGCTGGCAGAGGCGATGCTGAGTGATGATGACGTGGAGGTCAAAGTTTGACCACTGAGAGTCGACTCCGAGGTGGATGTTGACCAGCCACGTGTCGAGCTGTGATTGGCTATTCGGATCGATGTGGATTTTCCCACAAACATGATATATTATCTGCATAACGTGTCTGTAAGGCCATATATATATTCCATGACAATGTCGGGAAACAATATAAATATATAGCCAGTCCTATTCACGATAATAACACGTCATTAAGAGAGGACCATGTTTATTGACTTTATTATCATAGTCACTTAGTCAGTCCAAAAATGAAACAATCATTTGAAGCTCACATGGTTAAACTTCATCTTGTCTGACTGTCATTTAGCAATTAGTATGGGGAAGGGTAGGGCTCAGAGTTTGTACGTGTCTCTAACTCAAATTGATCAAGTGCATGTTTTGAAAGTCTTGTGTGCAATCATATTTTATGAAATACTCGATAACTGGAAGGTACGTACGTACTACAAGCTGGATAGGCATTTCATAAGTGCTTCTCTAGAAAGTACTATAAATATGTTTCACTATAGAAAACTTCCCTATTTCAATTAGAGGTAGCGATTTTCACACTCTTATTATTTATTTTTCTTTCTTTATTTGTTCAATTATCACGGGATAAAAAAACTAGAAGTGTGTAGACGTATAAAATTGAAATGTAAAAACCGTCAACCTTCAATCAAACACCTACTGAAACCGCTATTCATTATATAGAAACACTTTTGAAATTACCAAAAACACTCGAATGCAGTTCTTGCGTTCTAAGGCGAGCAATGCTGAGAGATTACCAACGACATTAACTTGCAACTTTGATTGTGTAAGCATTAGTAGAGTTGCACTCCTTATATGTGCTTCTTGCACTCCTTTTGGAGTGCAGATAAAAGCACTATTATGATATATTGTCTGAATTATTTGCACTCCTTGCAAGGAGAGTTGTGCAGGAAGTTTTATGAAGAGTGCGAATAACACGGCCCTATAAAAATTGCAATAAATATGGTCAATCAGATGCTTCACTTTTTTAGAGCTTACGAGCATGCATTTGACTTTAGTAGTGTACAATGAGCAAGACTGCCTCACCGTACAGCCAATATTCTACTAGACAAGACAATGGGCCTAATGGCACATTAAATGAACGATTTTTTTTTTTTTTACAAGAACTAATAATATGCGTAGCATAAATATGGACAGAAATTGCCAAATTTCTGAAAACTATAATCAAATTTCACATTGTATGTGGAGTACTTTCAAGTAAGCTCTCTCTTCTATCAGGAGAAATGAATACACTAGAACTAGGTTATATTTGAAGATTTTAAAAGATAAGAAGCAGCAACTGAAACCCAAATGATTGTCAATCAAAAAGAGCATCTACTTCCAACCCATTTAACAGAAACATGTATATCTCTCATCCACCTTAGTAAAGTGGTCACTATTTTACGCAACTCATGTATGTTGCTTCCACTGTAATAGGAAAAAGACATCCACTAAAACAACATATTATCTGGAGTTCTATGTAGTCATGAATCCATCATTTCATCCAACATAATGAAAATTTCTGAGTGAAAAAAATAGTGGGGAGAATTTGTTGTCCCGACCCATGTACATGTGCAACAAAATACCTGCACAATAAAACACCTGTTACCAACATATTTGTGATGATATTCATTAAAATATGTAAATCAAGGGCACGTTTGATAACTTTTATGTTTCTTTGAAGAGTAAAGAAAGGTTTGGCAACCTCATTTTTTTCTGACAAAAAAAATTTGCCCTTCTTTTTCTGCTTACTAATATAGTTCATCAATGAAAAGTCGAGGAACACATGCAATTCATTGGGTGAAATTTTGAGGATTATATATAGCGTCAAGAAAAACCATGGTAATAAACTTCTTGGGGTAGGCTGGCCATATTTATGGAAGGTAGAAAAGTGAAAAGGAGCATATATTTAAAAAGGTTACTGTTTGCTACCAAATAGTATATCAGGAGCTGATCATACAAAACAGTTACCATTTAGAGTCGGATAGCAAAACAAGCAAAAAACCAGATAAGCATATTAGAAAGACAAATAAGCATGAATGCATAATAATGCTTATGCTTTGATTTTTCAAGAAAGGCCTACTTGATGCATTAAACCATTTGTAATGATGTCAACGGAATGTATGATCAGATATTTAGTAGTTCTGGACTCTCAGCACAAGTACCTGTACAAAATATAGGCCAGAATGATGGATCTTTCAGCTGCCCTGGAGAACCTTTTGAGGATCAAGTTGCCCACTACAGTAACTGGAAGGAACCGCTGAAAGCTCCTGCCTTCCTCTCCACTCCTCTCCAGGTTTCAGTGTGATAGGTTTCTCTATAGCAGCAGCCTCCACACACAGCATATGCTTGTACTCATCATCTCCAAAATCAGCCATGGCCTTTGCCTTCTTATCCCAGGGATTCCACACCACTGGATGAAAGAAACTAATCAATATACGGTACAGTATACAATCCCAACCACCACTATGAGGGAAGGTATTTCAGATTATAACTCCTAGTGACAAAAATCCCACACTTCTATTAACCCAGAACCAAACGAAAGAGCCGACTATGGCGGTTTGTACATATTCAATGAACATCAATGGATGCACCAGTTAGAAATAGTGACTTAATCAACATAACGAACAAAAATAACATGGGTGGAGATAATTAGGAAAGATATGATAGTGTAGGACTAAAATGAAGGACGGAATGGAGGACCACCAACCCCAAATAGTTGGGACAAGGCTCTGTTGTTGATTGATTTAATATTTCCACTTCTTACTATCATTATCAACTGGTAGATCAGTTCAACCCAGGCAGGATAATATTTAAAAGCAGACAGACAAAGAAAGAAAGTAGAAAAACATTTCGAATAAATTTTTATGAGTTATTTTTTTTTTTATAAAGTTTTGTCTAAAAATATAAAAATTAGTTTTGAATCTTTAGCACAATCCATATATTCTGAAGTAAGCGTACTCCCACCGTTCTTAGTCATCTTGTGATAGAGCAATTCAATCTGTTCTCTTGTAAATCATGATAATCCCACAGTATTGTACGTTTTTAGATATGATACATACAATTATATGTTTTTAAATGGTACAAATGTTCAAAATACCTACAAATTCTTGTCCCTTTGAGTAATACAAAAAGCTCTCCCCCCCCCCCCCCCAAAAAAAAAGAAAAAAAAAAACTCAAGCAGCAAAACGTCAATATGAAAGGAGATGAACATAATAATACTCACCTGCATCTGGAAGACCATCTTTGCGTACTACAAAAGTTCTCTTCTTCTCATGATCCAGAATTGCAATCTTTGTAGGAGTGCTAAGATATATCTTGTCCACCTAATTATTATTTTAGAAAAAAGAAAGTAAAGAAAAATTAGAACCAGATTAACCAATGCAGAAAAGAAGAAAGAATGGCTTCTTCAACTTACCTCTGATTCAAATGTTATAGCATCCCCTTGTTCAGTACAACGTAACCTGTTCTGCAAGTTGTCAAGATAATCCAGGGTCTCCAATCCTTCTACACGAACTTCACTGAACATGAGCAATAAGAAAATTTAAATACCATACAAAACTGCGGATCTCCTATTGAACTGTATGTTACATGAAAATGGCAATGAAATTGTGGACAAACTAGGAAATATTGTAATTCTTGCTGGTATAAAAATTACTAATAGAATAGGCAGAGACACTGCTTTTAATTTTTTTTTTAATTAATTTCATATTGCACAAAAATTCGCAGTTAACCATAAGATTTGATCAATTTTAAACGGCCTTCCTACAATTATCCAATAACAATATATCATTTTAGTATATGGTAGGAACAACACACTTTTACAAGTATATGTTTCTATATAGTATATGACCTATCTACAAAGAAGGCATGAGGATGAGAATTGAACTTCCAAAAGGTTTAATGCAGAATTAAAAAGTAACTTAGTTTTCCCCCTTTTATCAGATTGGAGGGGAATAGCCCAAAACAAACCTAAATAATGAATTTTATGGATGTTTGCAAGTGGAGTTTTCTTTGATAGCTTTTGTCCTCAAAGTTTTTGCCCTAAGAAATACAACCTAGTACACAAGTTCAAATGATTAAGCTATCTCAGCCACAAATTCAGTCACAATGCAGCATAGAAAACCGATATATGCATGTGCATGTGTGTGCGCTGCGGGTTGGGGGGGGGGGGGGGAGAGAGAGAGAGAGAGATAGGAGAAATTTTATGTTATCTTTATCATACTCTGACCACAACTGGAAAAGCTGTTCCAAAGCGAAACAATTGGGATGCTTCAAATACTTAGAACATTGACCTCTGTACTACGCCGATAGATTCAAGACTACTTAGAACAGAAAATAGAGGCAGAGCTTTGAACTTTAGAGTGCCTTTACAATTTGGGCTATTTAGTGGCTAAATAACTATAAATAAGTTTAGTGTTGAAATACCAAGTAGCATTCCTATTCCAATGTGTTACTATAGTTATGATAATTAACAATTGCATAACCTAGATTAAAGAGAAGTTGGTGACAAAAATGAGAATCCCACTTCTGTGCATTAGAAATAAGATAAAATCTAGACATGAAAAAAAATGATGTCATGGACAGCCAGATAATAGCATTTCCAACATAAATCAAGTTCATAAATTACCTGATATCTGAAACAGAGAAATAAGTGTGATATGCAAATGTGAATGTGAATGGCTTCCCATCAGCGTTAGTATTCCTGATGCGAGATGTCAGCATCAGATCTCCTCCAGGTCCCAAAGCTACCCGCAGTCGGAACTCATAACTTCAATTGAACACAAAGTCAAGTAAAAAGAACCTTAGTGCTACAAATGAAGGAAAATCATAAGGTTATGGAGATTCTAATTAGAATCAGTCTCCAGAGCCTTAAATAATAAGTCAAAATTTATTTCCGAGTATTTACCTGTGAGGCCAGGTCTTCATATCTTCTTCAGTAGGCTTAAGGATCAGATCAACAAAAACCTTATTGGTGGTATTTGTTGGAAAAGATGGATCAGGGTCAATGCTCCAAAACCTGTTTCTAGCAAATCCATGTTGATCAAGAGAACCAAGATTTGAAAACTGCATAGACAGAGTGCAAATTCCCTTCACCAAGATGAACAATCAAATCAAGCAAGAAAGACAGGTAGAAAAAAGTGCATACTTGCGGAAAGCATATTGGGATTCCACCACGAATTGCTTTTGGAGGCTTAAATATAGCCTGCAGAAGAAAGACAAATGATGAGAAAATGAGAGTAATGTCATAGCATTTGCAGAAACATTAAAACTCCGCTCAACCAAGTAATTATACTATATTTTATAGCCATATTTTTTTGGGGTATATTTTCGAATTAAAACCATTTTCCTTTCTTTTTACCCTTCAATAAAAAATGGATGAGAAGACCATTCTACATTCGAAAACCCAGAAAAGTGCATAACAAAGGTGCAATAATGACAGTTAAGAAAGTCATTCAAGTATTTACTGCATGCCTCAGAGGCCTAGCAAAAACTACAGAGAAACACCAAGAAGGGCCAGAAGTAGTTAGCAAGACCATGTTGATCAACCTTAACAACATAAATAAAAGGGATATTAGGGAGGAAAACCTTAGTGAGCAACAGCTCCCATAACTTCTATGTCGAAATCCTTGTCATGGCACAGATCTTCTCAAGCCCTCGATAAATAAATACATTCATGCAACATACTACAATAGAAATCATGTACGCCATTTGTTAGGAAGGCGAATCATCCTACCACCCTACTAGGTTAGCATCTGTTAAATGACATCCCTAAGCTAAAAGCATTTGGCCATCCCTCATTTCAAGAATTAATAAAAGTATAAAACAGTGTTTCAAGACTTCCAAGAACTATAATCAATGTCAAGATCTGATGCAGGAGCATCTGCTAGGGTTTCCAAGATTTAGTATTTTTTTAGTAACTTTCTAATTTTTGTTTCCTAGTTCAATTTAGAGCGTAGTTTCCTGATTTCATTAGGACTTTAAGGTAATTTTACTTTATGTTTTCCTAGTTAGCTAAGTTTTATTGTTTTCCTAGTTAGTTAAGGTTTATGCTTTCCTAGTCATCTTAGGTTTATGTTTCCCCATATAAGCTTAAGGCTTAGGTTGTAATAGATAGTTTATGCATTATATTTTTCTGACAAATTCAGATTTTACAATTTCTTTTGGGCTCCTAAACCCTAGAACTCATCTACCTACGTTCCATCTTTGATTCTATAGCTTAAATCTCTCTTTCTCTACTGTTTGTTGCAGAAAGTTCTGTCTATTCTAGATTTTTGCCCTAATACAGTAGCAAGACAGCAGCCCTTTGCTCATGTCCTGCATCAAGATCGCCTCGCAAGAGTGCAAAAATTAAGTAATGCAACATGACCAAATCATAGAACCCACCTAACATTATACGAAGCAAACTGAATTGACAGGCAAAAATATGGATGACAAAATATTATTATTCGGTATGCCTGCACTGCTCACTCCATACAGAGTAGTTCCACAATGCCATTTTCAACAATCTTAGTTCGATCACATGCTTAAAATGATGGCATACGCTTGTGAGTGGTACAGCCAAGAATTTTGCAATCTCCTTTCAATGTATGTTCTAGTTAAGAAATATCAAGACTAAATTTATATAATTACGTTAGTGCCTCCCCCCCACCCCCCCCCCCCAAATAAAAAATGACGTGAATAAGTTAAGTGGGTTAACAACAATTACTGTGATTCTCTAGTAATTGGCTCATTGCCATATCAAAAATTTCTAGAACTAATGATGAAAGCTCTTTTTTCTTGTCTTATTGTAATTTAGTTTTGAGTATTAGTATATTTTTATATACTTTGTGTCCCCCCCCCCAAAAAAAAAACTTCAAAATCCTAGCTTCGCCCCTGTATGTGCTAACATCCTTTTCGAAGGTTTGTAGTTACAAGATAATAAACTCTCATTCATTAAACCACACATATGGCACCACCACATTTTCATCTAAGTATTGGATTAGGTGTTATGATACATGTATACAATGCTTAGGGCAGAGTGTAAACTCTGAGAGGCAATAGAAAATAGTTTGGTTAGTAAATATAAACTGGAGTCCTCATTAGAGATATTACACAGCACCCTACAATAATAAAAATAAACTCCTCCCATGATGTCATTAGTAAAATCAAGAGAATTAACTACTACGGAATAAAATAAAGAGAATTATCATCAAAAGGCTGCATAGCACCTTACTGCTAACAAATAGCAATTCCTCCCCATGATCATTCTTCCATGATGTTACATGAGCTCCATACAAATACACCTGGAAAGCCCAAAAATAAATAAACATAAGACCATAGAAAAGCGAAAAACCATTGCAATCAGCACTAAGGAATATGATTCCACCACCTGAACTTTCATCTTCCAAAAAGAGTATTTCAACCCCTAAAGCAGAAAGGATTACTTTATCTAACAACATTCAAAGTAAACTAAAAAAAAAAATTGAAACTTAAACTACTCAGACCAAAAACAATTCAGGGTGCAATACCAGTAAATGTACAGTGTTCGATTCTAACATCAAGAAAAAAAATCTACATTGCAAAAAAAAAAAAGATTGAAAGATGGAACACGAACAATAATTCAAGTAATTGAATCCAAATTCACAAGTCATTAAGGTTCTAAATAGAACATCAACAGAAATGGGAATTTGCACATGAAAAATACCAGAGGAATGAAACACAGCAATCACAGATTATACTATATTGAGCTGCTTGAACTTGGATGCGCGTCAACGTATCTACTTACAAATATCTAGCATCAAACTAATGTATTCAATACTTCATGAACATAAGAACCTTAGGAAAGCCTATAATGCTATTGGCAGACTTATTATTCTTCACAGATCAGACTTAAATTTACCCAGAAATGAAAATAAAGAGTTTAGCCATTCCATAATATGAATCCATGTCCGAATTCGACGACAAAGGCTAGTTCCTAATATGATCAAACAATACAAACAACTGGAAGAGTGACAAGAAAAACTAAAACTGGATTGCAGCCAGAAACTCTCACCAACATGAAGATAAATCCAACAAGAGATAGAATAAAAAAACACATCCTAACAATTGGCTTTCCTGAAAATACGTACAAAAATGAGAAATAGCCAATAAACTTGAACCCGATGCGATGATGAGGCTTAGTTTGGGAAACGAAACGCAATTTCACAAGCATATAAAACAGATTTGTAGTGTTAGAAGCTTTCATTTTGAAAGCATTGAAAAACACATTATAAAAGAATAATTCCAAATTGAACGAACAAAACCTACAAATTAATTACTCATGATTTCCTAACCATTTCATTAACCAAACACGTCACCTAAACAGATCCAAAATAAACAATTAAAAACAAAATCGAAACGAAGCAATTCAAAGAAACCCTAGATTCACCATACAAATCAACAATCGCGCGAAAACAAATGAATGGATTTCATTTCATTTCTCAGAAAGAAAAAAATAAAATCGAGCGAGCATCAGATCTCTCTCGATCGCATGAAACGATGAAATTGGGGGGAAGAAGAAGAGTGCGAACGACGTGGTTTACCTCGGCGAGACTGCCACGTGGATCGCGGAGGACGACCTTGTCGAGGCCATTGATGCCCTTAACAATTTCAACGCCATGATGACGAGGACTGGTATTAGCATTAGCAGCGACAACTCCACCGCCGCCGCTGTTGGCCGTCGAAGAATTAGTAGCAGCAGCAGCAGAAGCAGAAATGGGATTGGGAACCTTTTCGTTACTCATACTGTACGTCGTCGTCTCGCTCTTGTGATTCGCTTCAATTTTCTTGCGACGCTTATTTATAGTGGTCGAGTGAGAGTAGTAGCGGTAGTTGGAGCAGCAACTGTCTGTCAACTTCGTGTCACCAAAATAAGGAAACTTTCCCTCTCTCTCTCATGAAACTTCGTCTTGTCTCCTCGTTTTTTTAGGGTTTTTTTTTTTTTTTATATTTAGTACTTGAATTTTGACCATTATCTTAATGTGGTACCTAAACTTTTATTTGTCCCAATTGAGTACCTAAACTTTTATTTTGTGTCTAATAGGTACCAAAATGAATTTCTGTTAAAATTATCAACAAAAGTTAGGGGCAATATAGTCACTTCAAAAAATTTATTTTTTAATTTTAATTTTTAATTTTTTTTGTTTGTTATGTGTTTTTTTTAATAATTTTAAACATATAAAGAAAATAATTAAAATATACTTTGACTATATTGTTCCTAATTTTTATTGACAATTTTAACAAAAATTCATTTTGGTACCTATTAGACACAAAATAAAAATTTAGGTACTCAATTGGGACAAATAAAAGTTTAGGTACCACATTAAGACAATGATCAAAGTTTAAATACTAAATATGAAATAAACCCTCGTTTTTATAATTTTGCTAGCCACTTCCGTATCATATTGGAAGGCGTCAATTTTTTAATCCCATCATTTCGCTTAGGAAGAAAAACAACTAAAACTTTTTCCTTTTTTTTTTTTTTTTTTTTTTTTCTAAATCACGGATGTATCATTCTACATTTATGTGTCTATTTTTTTTTTTTTTTTATCATGCAACTTAGGACGTTATGACTTATGAGAGATAAAAAGATCAACACAATAAATATATACATGTACATTAATTACAGAGAGTTATATTGTTGACATTTTAACTATTATAAAAGTAGAAATGAGTATGGAAATTGCTTCTCATATTTAGTAGAAGGGTTGTTTTTTGTTGGCAATATAGAGTGACAGAATAATTTAGTTAATAGATTATTCATTGAATTTAGACATATATAATCTTTTAACTAGATTGTTCTACCACTAGCATTGTCACATGAGAGGAACACACACAAGTTTACTCTCATTTAATAGGTATAAACATATAGATGGTAGAATGAGTTTCTCATTGTCATAGGCATTCAAAACCCACAAATTGGGGGTATTGCATTTCCAAAGGAAGCAGTCGGTTTTCCATTCTCATGTCCCTTTTTAACTTTATAATAAATACTAGAAAAAAGTATATTATTTCTATTTATACTCTAAAATATAGAAAAATCTAATTGATATCTTGATAACACCATTTTCATTCTAACAATTTCAAACACTGAAATGAACAATGTTGCATTTCATGAGTTTCTTAAAACCGTAAAAATAGAAATAGGCATGGATTCCTGTGATGCTACAATATGTTAACCAATGTCGATTTTGACACAATAAATCTATTTATTTGATATTATCCGCGATTGTAATAACTTAGTAGGAGCTCCAAGGTTATGCTAGGGTTGTTCATGGAACTTCCAAACCCAAACTCCAAGCTTTAGCTACAAGGTTATTTGGCCAACTATAATCCTCATTTTAAGAGAAATTGTACTTACTTTTTGTTTTTTATGTATAAAACTGATATAAGTTTACTCCAAAATATGCAAGGGACTCATTATTTGTGCAAATGGCATTTATCTCCATCTATCTTAGGAGGTCTCATGTTGGAAGAACCCGTAGTCTATGAAGGAAGTCTAGTGCCGTCGAAGAGGAAATCTCAGATGGTGAGACTTTGATACCTTCATTGTGTATTATATATAAAATAAATAAATAAATAAAACCTTCTATTTAAGAGAAGTCAGCTATACACAATGACAGAGTAAGGGGGTGATGATCCGATTGAGATTTTAGTAAATTTTAAAGGAGTTGCAAATTTCATAGACTTCATAAAATCTATTAAAATCCAAGAAGAATAAGCTAAAATTATCATAACCCTTGTTATATGAACAAAATCCATCCAAATCCACCAAAATTTATCACTCAATGAAATTTACAGTTTTAAGAAATCCATGCCTATTTATGAGTTGAAGATACCTAAACTAGAACATGAATAGTTTATGTGAACAGAAATTGATGAAATTGGTAAAATCTATTAAAATCCAAGGAGATTAAGCTAGAATTCTCATAACCCTTGTTATGTGAACAAAATTCATCCAAATCCACCAAAATTCATCACTTAATGAAATTTCAATGCCTATTTATGAGTTGAAGACACTTAAATTTTTATAAAATCCATTAAAATCTTAATTAAAACACCTAAATTTTGTTGTACTTTTTAAAATCCGTTAAAAATCAAGTTGGGGACACCAATAGCTAGTCGTTGGAAGAGATGCAATTGATTCATTTGAGGGTTAATGGTAAAATGTGAGATGCGGTTCTGAAACTGTAAGAGGGCAAATTAACCAAGAGGTAAATGTGATACCCCTTCAGCAACTACCACCTCACAGCCAAAGTTTTCCTCAGGTAATGAAACAATCTGCTATAAAACAATGTTAATTAATTTTCACATGTACACATGCTAAAGCGGCAAAGATAAAAAATAAACTGCAAACCCATCTAACAACCACCCACCCCCCCCCGCTCTCAAATGGTTACGAATAAAAGTCTATTGAATTCATACAAACAATGCAGAGATACAGTCCAGAGTACCAATATAGTTGCCAAATGTTTCACATTATATAATGCTATATTGCATCATTTGATAATATAAATTTCATTATCCAAATGGGTGCAATATGAATCCTGAAGACAAAAAGAAAAGAAAGACAAGTCACACTTTTATTGTCAAAACAGGAGCCAATTGGTTTTTACACTCTGCTGTACACACTTCCATCCTCAGATATCAATACAACCTAAGCATGCATTTGCAAGCTCCCTAATGCTCTACTGAAATCAATTTTTGAATCCCAAAAAAAGAGGAAAAGGTAAAAGAAAAAGAAAAAAAATCAATTTTTGAATAAAAAATGGAAGACAAAAATGCAAGCTCACAACAAACATGTGACCAGAAAGAATACCAAGCAGCTAACTTAAAAAATATGCAAACCTAGAGATTCAAACCAACTCAGAAGGCCAAAGAGGAGGAAAAAAAGACAAGAAAAAGTGTTTGTTTCTGTCCAATCATGAAAACAAGCTTCTTGGGAGCAGAAGCAGCTAAAAATGCACTGATGCTGTCCCTTTCACTCCTGAGAAATTGAGTTCCCCCACTGCAGGAAGAAAGAAAGCACTGCAATCAGAATGCTTCCTCAGTTGTATTTCAAAGATAATCAAATAGTAATTGTCATAAGGAAAGAATATGTACAGTTTTGGTGGGCAAGCATTCCGACATATGCAACATAAAATGCAGGAAGCTGAAGAAAATGCAGAGGAGGAGATTCAAAACAATTGAAGGGCCATTTTAAGCTTGTTCTGTTTCCACTTGGGCAACTTATAAAAGGCATCCTTTGTCATCCCAAAATTCTCCCTGAACTCCTCTGATGACAAGTAAATCTGCTTGTTCCAAACGCAAAAAATATAAGGACTGAATTGAGGAAGTAAACTTATGATGCCATAATCATTACAATTTCATTGCATTTCAATACGTTACCTCTCGCTTTGTCACATCAATTTCTGTAATAGGATCTTCTGATGTTGTTTTAAGGCGTTCGTATGGGTAAACTGGTAGACCCTCATCTTCTGCTTCACCCTCCTTCACATCTTCCTCTATGGTGAGGGATTCTAGTCTGCTGCTCATAGAATTCTCCTTGTTATTCGTCTCTGATTTTGGTCTGGGGGGGCCTGGGCTCCCTTCACCCATGAAAAATGTCATTCAAATTAGGTACCTATAAGGAACCGAGTGCAACAATTTCTAAATTAAATTCAAGGAGCTTAGCCAATACTTACTTTTAGGCGATCTTGGTAAATTAGAATCTCTTGCTGGTGCTGTTTTTTCAAAGCCAGCAGTGAGCGCTGCTATAGCTGATGATTTTGAAGCCAACTTCGATGCATCTGGGGTCACAGATTTTGGGTACAGTTTTCTGACCATTGGAGGTGGAGTTGAAAGGTTCCTGGTACTAGGATTCTCAAAAGTAGCAGCCAGTGCATTGAAAGCTGGAGACCTTCCCCTCACACGAACTCGGTCAGGACTGAAAGACATGCTTCTGGAACGCTGTGATTTTTCTGGCACACTAGACCTTCCACCATAAGATACAGGTGTTCTCCGTTTGGGTTTCTAATCATGCATTAGATATTTAGTCAGAGAATAAATGCTAAACACTGACAACAAGATGAAAGACAGTGCATGTGCAGAGTCAAATGTAGTAGTTCCAGACTTGCATAAACCACACCGATTGTATGATTTGTAACAAGATGTAATTATTGATGCTTGATTAGTACTATGAACAATGAATACTCAGCTTTCTTGCTTGTGTACTTGGGTTTTCACTTTCACCTCTATATAAAATTTCTTTCTACTTGTCAAAAACATAAATTGTGATATTTAAGCTTTGATATCTTAGGTGAACTCAATCTCACATAATTATATGAATACTAAATTCCCTGATTAATATTTTCATATTTACAAGTTATATCATCTGCCATAGCCTGAATCTCAAGACGTTCTTAGAACCAATCATAGAATTTATTAGGGATCTGAAATTCCATGATTAATAAATTGTGATTTTAAGCTTTGATATCTGACTGTATTTTGTTTCTCTCTCTCTCTCTCTCTCTCTCTCTCTCTCTCTCTCTCTCTCTCTCTCTCTCTGTGCGAGCCGGCCTTCCTTGCTCTGCCTTCTCACAATTTTTTTGCCTTTATTTGACTATGAATAAGATGGCCCTACATGGACTAATTGCACCACTCCTAAATCATACGCTGGATCCAGGACAATTCCATATTTTATTTATTTTTTTGGTTGACGACAATTCCATATAAGACTATATGTTAGAATCCAAAGTTTTAGAATTCAAGGATCAAGTAAAAGAACCAGAAATTCACACTATATAATCAACTGATGGACAGAACACATTAACAATATTCAATGTTCAGCATCAACTTATCATGCAAGACTTTATAGCTATGAAGACACTGAAAGATGTGATTATGTGAACGGATATGAGAAATGGAGTTGACAGAGGATACCAAGGGTAAATATGAATGAACTCCAGAGAAGTATCTACTCATATCAAGATCTCATGCAATCAAATATGAAATAAGAAACCTTACATTTATAGTTGGAGTACCCCCTTTCACTAGAGTAAGTTTCCTTTGGAATGAGTTTCCATGCATCTGTACCAAAAAAAGAAATATCAGAATTTCAGAAAAATCTCAAGTTGCAGTGACAACTTGATAATGATTATTGTCACTCACAGCAGATTTTGCAGAGTCCCAAGTGAAGAAGCGTGTGAAGAAAGGTGGCTCACTTCCTTCCATGACAATATATATTGGAGCTTCACGAGATAATTTTTCCAGAAGAAAATCATGCTCAAGAAATTTCTGTCAGAAGTGAAAATTGCCAAAAAAAAAATGACATTACAAATCTTAAGATAGTTAACTCAGTTGTCAACCCAGATGACAAACTTCAGTTTTTTTTAAAAAAAAAAAATTATTCAGGTAAGATCGTTTCCCTTCAGATAAAAAAATTAAAAAGAAATTCAAGTAACAATCATGTTATGGTATAATTGAAGTTGCAAGATATATACAAAATAGAACTAGATTTAGAAGATTCTATTTCCAGGCGGTGCACATCAGGCTGAGACATTTATGTTCTGGTTCTGGTACACTATAAATACTAGCCACCAAAGTACAACCATTGCTTCCAGACAAGCCTAAGAAGTCGTACCTCCCCAATAGTTAAAGCATGCTTTTTATCTGCGGAGTTGACCAGTTGGCCGACCCAAACAAAGATCTCTGAGTGACAATCCAAGATGAATATGTCTTCAGTCATCAAATCATCCTGGCTGAAGTTGTATATCTCCACTACCTGTGACAATGACTTCAAATTAAAACTCTGTGCAAAAATAAATCCAAAGTAAGATTGCATGACATTGATGCAAGAAAGCCTCAATATTCCATGTAAGTTAAATGATTTTATTCACCTCAATTTTTTGAGTTTCATAATCTGGTTTATGCAATGATTTGCAGACACAGACACAACTGTCGACTATCATGTGTTGACACAGACACAAGGTGTCTAACATGCCAACTCCCAGACACAGAGACATGAGGACAAGCCACTATATATGTACATTTTTGGATTAAAAATACCTACATATAGATTTTTCTACGTTTGAAAGTATGTTAGCATGAAACATTACGAAACAATAACCCTGTTGAATTTTCATGACAAAACCTTTATAACTTTGCTCTTTTTTAATAATTGAAGTAAAATTCTTTGAAGTATCCAAATGAGTGTCTGAAACAGGTGTACATGAATGGCATGTCCTTGGGTGTCAGAGAAGGCAACTTTTTGTAAATCCAGCGTCACAAATCTTAAGGTTTATGACGCAATACAAACACAAGAAACACTACTACAAAAAGACTTCATAACATGCCTGCATTTTTCACAATACACAACTGAAAAATACTTTCAGTTAGCATAGTCTGACATTCATATTAAGGAGTAGAAATGATAAAACAAAATATGTACCTTCAAATTTCCTGAAGATTGATGTGCATTGTGGTCATAAGCAAAACAACAAAAAGGGAAGAAAAGTGTTAAAGATTCATGGTTTAAACCGATTTGAATAAGAAAATTAGAAGAGATGAAAATTTTACCATCTAGCAGAGATAATATTCATACCATTTGAAAAGGTGCAAGAAAATAGGTGAGGGTCCCTTTCTGCATCTCTTACAATCTTTTGGCTGGGATACTCAGACTTTCCTCCTAACAAATCCCAAAATTGTTCAGATTCAGCATTTTCCTTCTGTGGTTTCGACTGAAGATTTGGCTGAAGACAATTGGCAAACATGTGAGAAGTAGATCAATAAAGGAAATCCCACTTTGAAAAAACAATATACATATTAAGGACCTCTTCACACGCAAAACAAAAAATCAATAAAGAATTTAAGTACCCTCCTAGAAAAAAAATATATTAAGTGAATTAAATCAGCCAAATGGACTCTAATGTAATTCACCTGCAAGTACGGTAACAATATTTATACATATGCATAAATGCATCACAATTCATGTCACAAGTCTTTCTAGCCTTCCACTATTACCGATATGTACAAATAAAGAACTCACATAGAAGGGTCTATCTTCTATAGAACTTTTTATAACTAAAAGAAAACATAGAACATGTCAGACCTTTATCAGATCCAGCTGCCTCTCAACAAGTTCCTGGTCATCTGGGGTTGTAAGGCTTCCAGACCATGTAAAGACAGTTGAAACACTATGTAATATGTAAGAGTAAGAGGAATTCAAAGATGATGCAACCTGGTGGAAGGGATTAAGGAAAAAACAGAGAAATCAGAAAGGGGTGAATGTTAACTAGTATAATATTGCCATATACAGGACATGTATATGTGTGTGCGCGCAGACACAAAACAACACAATAGTGTACAAGTATAATATTGCAAAAAAAAAAAAAAAAAAGGAAACTTACTGCTTCGACTTGTATTGCTTGCATATTATCAGGCCCCGTTCCTTGGACACGAAATAATGCAACACCATCTTCTTGATATGTCTCATCTGGAACTTCTTTCTCCGCAACATAATCTTTGTATCCATCACTTAGACCACCCTGATAGATTTCATATAGTCTATTTTGTGGTCATTTGAAAACATGCAATTATGTATAAATGTTGAATAAAGAAAGTTTGTTTCTTAATTTTTTTTTTTCCAATTTTTTTATGGTATCTTAGAATCCACAAACCTTCAGAACAATTATGCTTTGGAAGATTGAATAGAACTGAATTGGTTCATTTCCTTCGTAGATACGAGCCTAGAAATTTAAAAGGAAAAATTATATCATCAGTAAGTAACAAAGTAATAAGGACAATTAATTACATCAGGGTAACTATAGCATTTACAGTCAAAAAGGAAAACTACCTGGGCAGGCAGAAGCTTCAATGACTCAACCATCTTGCTTGCTAGTGAAATAGCTGACGCTCTTTCTTCCTATTTTAAGTAGTATTTCATATTTAGAAAGCCTTCCATCAGCTGTGCAATCTAGATGCATTTATATGAGCTCTATGCATGAACAAACGTACAACTTTCTTATCTCTTGTAAATATGTCACATTTAGCATGGAAAAATGACGGAGGAAAAAGACTTCAGTAACTTGCTGAAAATTATTTTAGTTGAGCTGATGTCGTATAAGCACGATGTGCATCAAGGCAATAATTTAAGGTAATTTTAAACAGTTTACAGTCACATTTTAAGTACATGACCCAATACCAATCACATTTCCAGCGAATGCTAAAGATTTAAATGTAATCTGATTTCATAATTTAAGGTAATTTAAACAATTTACAGTCACATTTTAAGTACATGACCCAACACCAATCACATTTCCAGCAAATGCTAAAGATTTAAAAGCAATCTGATTTAGGTTGAAAACTCATATCTTTGTTTTCTTACTTTTTAGTTTCCACCATTTGCAAGAAGCCAACATGGACATGAATAGATAAATGAATAAACACTTAATGTCAGGAGCTTATATAGATCCTTTGGCTCTAGAGAGAGCTGAACAGCAATAAAGGATTCCTGTAGCCAAATCCATGCAAATGAAAAAACAGTTTTTGTCGCATCTAGGCAAGCTGAATATATTACATCAAAGAATGTTATGCACTTTTAATGGCTTATAACCTTTTCAGTAAATCACTTTTGTGTTGTATGAAGGATTCCTCTATTCATAATGTATTCATGCATATGTACACTTATTTTGACCAGATTCCAGAAACTTATTTGAATTGTTTCCTGATCCAATGGCACCCTTAAAGGTAAAAAATTTAGAAGAAAAAGACATATCTTTCCCTGGCCATTTTCATGAAATTGTTGTAAGGCTTTGAATGCTTTATGATATTCTGAGCATGGTGTCAAGAAAGATAAGATGCTTGGTAATTTATTACCTCAACACTCCGCTTTCCAAACCATGTTCCTATAAGGTGTTCCTCTTTATCTTCTCCAGGATATGAATACTGAAAGATATAGCAATCTCCACTGTAAATTTTTGATTGATCAGAAGCTGGAAGGAGAATCTTTTCCTGGCCATTCACACGCCAAACCTGCCAAACCGAGATAAAGCTATCATTACCAAGATAATGTAAACAACAAGATGACCTGAAGTTTATATCCATATTTCTGGTACGGTTCCATGGGGTAAGGGTAAAGGACTCATTAAAGATGTACTTCTCAAAAACCTAAAACGCATCTCAGAAATAATGAAGGAAATAGAGCGACAGCAGTCATATGTGAAACTTAAAAAATAAAAAAATAAAACAACAAAACAAAAAAAAATTTGTCATGTTTCTTTGATGATTCCCTAACCCTCTTTTATAACAAATTTTTCAAACTCCAAAAGTTCTACAGAAATATATTACATTTATTAATAATTGCAATCATGCATGAAAGTTAATTAACTAAGTAATTGTTGATGTTTCCCCAGGCCTTCATTTATGAACAGCTAAAGATAACTCTTGCAGAATGTTAAAACCTTTAATTCCATGTTATAATTCAAAACTAAACATTAGCTTTGTAACCAAGTCATTGGCATTTCTATACAATTTATTAATTGACTCTGAAGCACTTCCTCTTTTATATCTTCCTCATCTGACTCAGACAGCATTTCCTGTTACATTTCCCATGTCATTTGGTTTCCATTCCAATAACCATAGGAGAGCAGGCAAACAACTTTATGGAGTTTTAACAAAAGAGGTTATTAGTTGAAGTGAATTTTTTCCGGAAAGAGTTCGGAATTAAAGGACAATTACAACCATTGATAGGTAGGTCTGGTTGGTTATAAAGGGATTACATGACTAAAAGAAATCAACTATTGATAACTTCATGCTCCTGACTATTATCATAGATATAGATATACAGCACCTGCAGATTTCCTGTGCAATCAATGTATGGTTGAGGTTCTTCTTTTACAGGATCAGCTTTCAACAGACCCTTCACATTAACCCCTTGCCGCTTTAGAAGTGCTACAAAACCATTGAGAAAATAAGATTTTGTTTTTCTTTTGATGATGATGATGATGATGATGATAATTATAATAGAAAAATATATTGCAAGGAAAAAAAAAGAAAAAGAAATATCAGAAGCAAAACAATTCAATGACTGACCTGCAACTTTTCCCCTACCATCCTCTGACACAGCTACATCAGTTGTTTGAGGCCATGAATCGAATTTAGACCGGAACATTACTGTCTCAAAGCCCTCAATTACACGAATCATGTGGGATTTTGATCGATCAGGACCGCGGACTAACTCCTATATGGTGAGATCAAGACAATAAGGGTTTTTGAGAATTTACATCAGTATGAACATGTTGGATAAAAAAGAAAAAATAAAAAAGCAATGATTAGTACTTCTGCAGCTCCACTTGCACTCCTCCTTTCATCAAGAGATGTATTTCTCCCCATCCAAACAAACACTTCCAGCCCACAATCTAGAAGATAGCACTTATTTGTCTCTAGCAAATCCTTTGTCAAAGAATCAGCCTCAACTGGTTCTGCCTGCCCCTTCTCAATGCTTAAAAGGCAAATATCTTTCTGTCAGAACTACAATATAATTGGATTTCATAATTCATTCTCACAAATGAAACTTCACTATCTAAAATGAAGTAATCATTATCAGTTTGAATAGATATATTTGCAATTATCTGACTTTTGTTTTTGACCAAAAAGAAGGGAAAAAAATGAATAGATATCCTGTACTAGATCAAAAAGTTTGAAAGAAATGAAATGGAGGAATACATACATATTACTACCATCTCTCAAGTAACATGTTGATTTTTTTTGGTAAAGGTAACATGTTGGTTTTTCTAAAAACAATGAGATGCACTTACTATGGCAGACATCCTTGTAAGAATATACCAAATAGAAAAGAGTAAATTAAGATGACATATTACCGAAGTAGCTTAGTGGGATGAGAATCAACACTTTTATCCTCATCAGTGGCTGTTTTCTTCGGAAGTGGAGCAAAGCCACCAAATAAACCCCAAAATTCTCCAGTTTCTGCATCAGCCATCAACTTTCCATCCTCTACATGAAAAACAAGTCGACTGATTCAGAGAGAGAAAATGATAGTCAATTATCACCATTGAACTTCTCACTATGTCATTTGACTTACCAATGGAAGCTATCTCACATTTCCCATCATGAAATGTGTCTTTAATGTACTGGACAACTTCTAACGCCTTTGCTCTTTCTTGAATGGATGAGTTGGAACCGTTAAATTGAAAAATTTTAGACAGGGTATCCAGAACGAAAATGTCATCATGGTTGAGTGAAGATCGAGCAAAAGGAACCTGTAAGGAAAAAAACAACTTAACAAGGAAAGGAAAACTAAATGTTGTATACCTAAAGTATTACACCTATACTTACATGCATATTATGCACATAAATACATACATATATATATGCGTTATATACATAAGGAAATACACATATGCATATGTATGTAAGCAAGCATGTGTTATGTAGATCAACAAAATATATACACCACCAGCAAAGAACTTATGCACATAGACTTGCCTCTTTGACATGGACAACATGTTTTCCTTTGCACACAAACAACCGTGTCTTGTGTTCTTCAGCCTCAGCATGTTTGAAACCAGATGCAATTCCACCTTCTTGAGGTATAATACATGGTTTGAAATAAGATAGGAACTTTGCAGTTTCGTGACCTTGTACTTCACGATACTGAACAGCACGTCCTCCAAGAGCTGCATCTAATTCAACTGTCTTTATAGCTGCAGTTCCAGCTTCATCCTGTTTAAACAGTCCCTATGTCAGAAAGATATGCCAGGAACTCAAAATTGGACAATAACTTGATTAATGTACATAGTTGAGTTTACCTGAGAGGTATCTTTACCAAGCCAATAATGGATATCATGTCGCAAGGCACCACTTTTTGAGGCTGTTGTCTGAATAAAGAAGGTAAGCGACTCAGAAATTATTCAGATAAATGAAAAAAATAAAAATAAATAATCAGGTTGAATGTATATCATGTCGCAAGGCACCACTACTAAAAGTCATTCCGATTGATTTATATTCCATAAACAACCTTGTGTGAATTGTATCACAACAAACACAAGCTAAGGTTTTGAATGTTTAGGGACTGGGAAGCACAAAGGAAGCTTCTGGAAATTGCAGAATACAGCCAAAAGTAATTAAACCGCATTGCTACTTAAGAAATGAGTTGGATTAGATCTATCACTTACTTTCAAGATCACATAAGAGTCCCCCATAAAGAATTTTCCATAAGAAGACTTCGGGACAGGAGCAGGACGAAAGTTTTCAATGCGCCATATTTCAAGTCCACTACACATTGTCAAGGAGAATTATAACAGGAACCTTCCTAAGAAGAAGATTAAAATCAAAACCATATAAATCCAATATTTAAAGAACAGCAACACAAGCAAAAGCAACATCAGCAGCAGCACTAAGGTAATAGTTGCTGTCTTCATGCAAATGTATTCTGTTTACCCTAATAAATTGCAAACTGCATTCATAAGAAACCTGAGAAATATAAAATACAACTGTCCACAATTGTAAAGATGCCAAATATTTCATGAGATAAAGGATACGCCTCTTTTCCAGCTCCCTGAAAAGCTGGATCCAAATCTCTCATGGAAACAGCCATTATGTTTTTGCAGCTTTATCAATTAAGCTATCCACAACTCTGGCTAGAAGATTGAAGTCAAGGCACCTGAAACAATGTGGGCACTACAAAATGAGTGTAAAAGAGTTAAAAATATTGATTACTAAGAGAAACAAAAACAACTAAATACACCTCGCAAATTATTCCTACAAGATATGAGACAGCTTGCAGTTCAGAAATTTACTGTCAGTCATTTCACTGGTGAGGAAGTGAACAAAATTTATTTAACAAAGATTAAATAACTGGATGGGAGGCAAAAATGATTATTAACATGAGTGTTAACATAGAGTCAAATAGAACCTCATGGAGCAGAAAAAACTCCCATATAAATTTGTTGCATAAAATATGTGACATGAAGCTTACTTTTTTCCCAAAAAGTTTGAATATCACTTAACTTTTTGGCAGGATTAGATAAAGGATACACACTAGATATTTAGTCCTAAATTTCTTAGTTTCAAAGATGATCATAGAGCTTCACATCAGCAGATTGCACAATGCAATTCACTAATAAAGCTACCTTTCAAATCGCAAATGCAGCTTCGCTCAATATGTATAACATCCTAATGAGAAGCTCAGTCTATTCATTACAAAAAGTTGCAACAAAAAATAATAATTCCAGAGAAACTGCCAACTGATTATATATTTATATCTTCTATCAACATTTCTCAGCCAAGCCCAATTAAAACTACTTGTGTAGGCTAAATACATTCCGAATAATGCATATGAATATGATGTCATAGATACACATGGCCTTTATAGAAGTGGACGGGAGATACACATGGCCTATAAAGAAGTGGACGTGAAAAGGAACGCAAACAAATAAACATTAGTTAAATGAATAAACAGGACAATGGTAGTACGAAAATGAATCAAAGCTGTTTATTGAATCAAAACACAACGCCCTTGGCCAAAAAAAAATCAAAACACAACGCCATGCACGAAACCCAGAAACCATTTGGCATACAGAGACAAAATGTGCAAGTGAAAATGAAAAAAGACACACAAACAGAGATGTAATTCCCAGATGACAATTTAACACGCACACATGCACACGCACGCATGCACATTGATGATAAAATCAAATGGGTCACGGCGGCGAAAACGAAAGAAGTAAAGATAACAGTAACTTCACTAATCTCAAAAACCAAAATTCTAAGACCACGACAGAGATACTACAAGTTCCAAGTTTCGAATTTCGGGACCACACCATTATAATATTAAGCACTAAGTTTCATGGAAATTCATATTTAAACAAGAGAAAAAATCCACAAGCTCAGCTGAAATTGAGCAGCAAAACACGGTAGTTTCTCTTAGATCAGTGAAATTCAATCATAGCAGACCAATCCGATCAAACCCACATCACCAAGAGCAGAGCAAAACACACGAGAATCAAAACTTTTCCAATATCTATATGACTAACAGAGCATGTTAATGGGGTTTTCGCATTGAATTCAGCAAAATGAAACATTAACTCACAAACCCAATAAATAAAATATTGAAAAAAGAACAGAATTGCAAAAACCCAGCATCGAAAGCTTGAGTTTTGAGCATACCCGATAGTTGCTGACGAAGAAAATCGCAATTAGAGTCCAAATGAAGCCGCCCCAGATCCAATCTAATGCATAAAAATTAGAGATAAAAATAATTCATATACATTTTCAAGAAAAAATTGATAAAGTGAGAGATGGAAGACAGCTGAGAAGCAAACAAAGTAAAGTGGGGGCTAGAGAGAGAAGATAAGAAGAAGAAGAAAAATGGGAAGTGTAGAGATAGAGAAAGGGGTAGAGAGAGAAAAAAGGTGAAGAGAGAGAGAAGAGGGGAGGTTGGAGGGAATGATGAGTTGCCAGGCGTGCTTATCACTAACGGCAACAAAAGAAGACACATTCCCCACAAGCACAGATGAACTGTAAATTCCTCTTATTTAATTCTTTATTTTATTGTTATTATTATTATGTTTTGCTTTTTTATTTTCATTTCCAAATTAAATTTTACTTAGAGGGAAATAGGGAATAAATGATTAAAGTTTTTAAAATCGGCAGGATAAATTTCCAAAAGGTGAAAGCTTTAATGCAAAAATCAGGTGTTTTTCTACTTCTTCCAAATCCTCTGTTTTTTCATGTGAAATCTGTTGGTTTCAATATTTTATCTAATTTGTTTACTATTTGATTAGACATCAGAATTTACCAAGTGGGTTTGATCATTAATGGCAAGGGCAAATGAAAGAGCAGTAGAAAAAATATAACATATAAATATATAATAGAGTGTGTGTGACTGTTTGGTAAGAAAGAATTCATGTAGAAAGTTTATGAGAGGCAAATAAAAGGAATGGAAAAGCAAGTACCTTTAAAACTTTAATCAATGGGTCTCAAACAGGTACAATTTGTTGTTGTTGTTGTTGTTTCTGCAGCAGTTGGTGGTATGTGCTGCGATTTTTGTATTTTGTGTGACTGTGTATCTTAGTTTGATCAGATACTTTTCTGGGTCTGATTCAGATGTTTTTATTTTTATTTTTATTTTTATTTTTTTGACAAATTCTGTAATAATAAAATGATTTTCTTGAGAAAAAAAAAATGGAACAAAGAGAAAGGGAAAAGAGGGGAAGAAAGGGTGGTCCGAGAAAGAATTGATGGTTGGTGATGGAGAGGGCTGACTTCCGCTTTGTGAGGATTGATTTGGAAAAAGAGAGAAAAACTGGGAAAGGGAAAAGGTCGGTCACCGGCCATCATTCATGCTTTGCCCATAAAGCCTAAGGTGGGGGCCGTGGGGCTTCATGTTAGGGACTTTCTAGACTCTTCTCTCCCTCTATTGGCTCTATTTCTTTCTTTTTTTTCATTCTTCTCATCTATGTATACATTTGTATTCATATATATAAATAATATTATGGTCATATTTGGCAACACCAACATCTTATCACTTTCACCAAGTCCAACTAGTAGTGATGCCCTTCTTTTAAATGGACATGGAATATTCTTTAGTTACATTTGAAAGAATTCTTGGGTTTTTTCTTGAGTAATTGGGTATTACTCAACTTTGGCCCATAATTTTCACGAAATAATGTCACCATTTTCATAAACAACCTTGCAGATACTCTATTATTGGAGAAAAAAGGATTGATAATTGAATTCTCATAGGTTTTCTCTAATACACACATCTCCTTTTTATTCCACAACATCTATCCTAAATTCTGAATTTCCATAGCATAAATAAATTTATATGGCATTTTCTAAAATCCAACAGAGAATGTAGTTGTTTAAGCATCGAGGGAGCTTGAGCATCTTTGATTGCTTTCATTATTTGAAGATAGAGAAAGTCTAAATGGCAATGCTAAATTGGTCTTGAGGTTTGATTTTCTGAAAAATTCAGGTAACATCTTTTCAGTCTCTAAAAGCCAAAGTGAGCAACTTGGACCCATTGTACAAAAAATGAATTTAATTACTTGAATGCATCAGAAGAACACATGCACATTCTATGTTTTGCCTCTGTACCCAAGAATTGTGGCATGTCCTACACTGAAAGTATGCCATAGTGGTTAAAATAGCAAGTCAAGTCCTTTTCCATGCAGTAAAAAGAAAAAATAGGTGGCTATTGTAGGCTTGTCTAGTAGTGACTCTCATCAATGTCATCATACCCTTTTTTTTTTTTAATTCGGAAGAAGAGAAAAGGAGTAAGAATCGAACTTTTCATTTGTTATAAACTACACAATTTTCTTTGATATTTTAGCATTAATTAGCTAGATGTATTGAATCTTAAATACTACATCTCTATTTTTATCATATTTTTAATACACGTAAAATTCATCTATTAAAAATCTGTTACATATGTAATAGTGTAATACTAAAAATAGGGTGCAAATAGTTTTATCCATTATTTTCTTATTAATTGCCTTTGGCACGTCCTCACCTACCATTTTCACAAACATAAAGACCAGTTATGAACCTCAGGTCCTCTAGGCAATCCAGGAAACACGACTACCATAGATAAGAAGAATATTTGGGACTCAACCAAAAGAACATGGGATCGAGCAAGCACGAGAACTTTATATATTTCATGTAGCTTTTAGCAAGAACATAATTCCTTAGCCCCTCTTTCATGTGTTGCCTAAGGTAATTTTTTTTCTTTGGGCTACTTGCCTATAGTAAATTAAAGACTAATACAAGAATTTTGATGGACTGCCTAAGTTTTTAATAAATAATGTTAGAAATTCTAAATTTGTATGTTGAATTCGAATTCTAAATGATGTATGAGCGTAAGTGTTAGTATCTTACTTGTTGTAAATAAATGAACTTTAAAACAGATCCGTACTGTATATAAATTTGAGATCCAAATAATTAACACACAAATTTAAAATCTCTAATATTTATTATTATTTTTTAGCCTCAACAATTTCAGTACATACATAAATTACATAATAATTGAGCCTCGACAATTTCAGGCTCATTTTTATAAAATATATTAATCAACCCATGAAGGAATTCAATAAAACAGTAGCAATTAAAAGATGGATGAAGTGAAGTTTTATGGATGTGTATGAAGTGTGGGGAGTAGACGAGTGCACTTCCATCACAACTTTGAAGGAGGCGCGTTGTTTGGTAGGTGATACCGTTACTTATGTCTACAACAACAACAGGCCGTCCTTCAAGGCCAATTTACCTAATTCATGGTCTGCCTCATTTAAACTTCTTGGAATGTAGGTCTTCCAAATTTTAATAATAATAACATAAGTCATACTACTAATTGGCCACCAAACATCTTAGCATGTTTAGAAATTATGGTTAAGTGTTTAGTATTTAAAATATAAAAATAATTAAATAGAAATATGGAGTTAAGACATTTGCATAACTATGCATGTTAATGTAATTGTCATATGTAATACATGAGTAACACGTACAATGTTGAAATTTACTAATTTAGGGTGACACTGTGTTGTGAAGAAGAGAAACCAGAAGAGAGTTGTGACGTTGTGCTGTGAAAAAGAGAAAAGAGAGAGAGAATAGGACAGTGGGGAAAAATTAGAGTTTCTACGAGGGAGTGAGAGACCGAAAGATGGGCTTTGTGGGCTGGGGTAGGCTGTTTGGGTGAGTTGGGATGGCTTATTGGGCTTTGTTGACGAAGGTTGGGTAGAATCATTACATGATGAAAAAAAAAATAATGGGTTCGCCCAGCCGACCCAGTCTCTTCGTCTACACTCTAGAGAAAGAAGCTCTCATTCTAATCAAAGAGAGTTCTTATATACACTATGCAGTTTGCATGTCAAGTTGTCAACTACATTCTTATTACATTGAATAATTTTTATAATAAATTTAAAAGCTAAGGTTATTATAGAAATTCCACAGTATTCCACTTTCAAGCTTCAACCTACTCACTCTCATTTTTTTTTTTCTTATATTGAACCCGATCACTAAATTTACTGACCTATATATATGTGTAGTGGAAGATTTACAGATCGAGTACCCACAAGAGAAACAATTACAATATTTAAATACAACATGAGTAATTAGGATTGGAACTCAGAGTACGTAGGATGCTTGAGCTTTATGTTTATGAATGTGTTCCTTATTTCTCAACTTAAACCTATATATATATATATATATATTATTACATATAGTGATCAAACTCAGGCATGGTCATGATCATAACATGTTAATTCTGGATAATATCTTCGTAGAAGTGGTTCTTGAAAGCATCCATATGGGCCACTTGAAGGCACAAGGCCACAACCAAAGATCCATCTCCATCAGGGCTTGGGAGGATCAAAGAGTCCCCATCAAAATCATGCGTTCCTGGACCCATGTAAATTTCCTTTCCCCACCCAAAATCAAGACCATATATAGGCAGTGTCAACCAGCTCACAACCCCAAGATTAGGGTTTCCATAGAATGGCCCTTGGTCACTCCCTAGGGCATGAAGGTCTTGAAACCTTGTCAAGTCCGGTTGGTTCTTCAAGTTCTCAATGGCTGACCACACGTAATCGTTCGTCACCTTCTCGATGGCCTCCCTTATCCTACTGGCTGCATACCCTAATGGTTTGGAAACCAATTCACCAGCGTGACTTGTGGCAATCACGTCAAACGTTGCGTTCCCCAAGTAGCCTTGGGGCAATGGGGGTTGCATGCGACTGCGTGAGTCAACGCAAACCCCCATTGCCGTAGGTTGTTCTTGTCTATGATTCCTCGCCTTGCTTGCACATCTCCATATGTGTCCTGCCACCGTCTCATATCGGGTATAAGCACGTGTAATGGCCTCATTCTCATTTGCCATCCATTTGAGTTTCTCCACTTGATCTTTGGTAAGCCTCAACATGGCGACGGTGGTCTTCTTCTTCCTCTCCTCGATGTTATCCGATTGGCCAAGCAAAAGTGGGGGATGGTCGAACTCCGAGTGGTGAAGCCGCGGAGTTGTAAGGGGGTTGCCACCAGCAGCCTGCAAGGCTTTTCGATCAAGAACTGGCATCACCCCCAAAGGCTCACCCCTCGCAAGTCTGGCCCACTCAGAAATAAAATGCAAAGCACCTTGCCCATCAACAACAGCATGTGATATGGTCAAGCTAAGACTAACACCACCACACTTGAACACAGTCAATTGGACAAGCAACACTGGAAGCTCATGAATTGGGAGACTGTAGTCTACAGTGGGGATAAGATAGTGATATTCCGGGGACGGAGAGAAGTCTCCCAAGTCCTCGAGTTTGGCATCAGACTCGGCTTCAATGAACCGAACCCCCATGGCGTTGCACTCCAGCTCAAGGCGGCCTCCGCCAATCCAACGCAGCCGGCCGGCTAGTGGATAAAACGCCACCAATGCGCGGCGCAATGAGTCCTTGAGGGTCTTGGCGATGGTGTCATGAGATGTGACCCAGTTTTGGTCAGGTCTGTACAAGTAAATGGTGGGTACGTGAGTGATGGTGCCAACTTGATCCCATTCGGATAGAGTTTGTGAACCTTTCCATGTTGGTTTGGCGGGTTTCAGTAAATTGCAGCCTTTGAACTTCACCACCATTGCTTAATTTGTGTTTAATAACATGCATGTAGACAATGGAGTTTAATTAATGTACTGGCCGCGGTTTTTATAGGCTAGCTAGATAGATGGGGTTGTGACTTCACTCTCTTTGTACAGGAATTGAGGAACGAAAATTATAAAGAAACAAGTTGATTTCATTTGGCTGCCAGAAATGCAGCCAAGTTGGTGGAAATCAATTTCACATGAGCATGGTAGTTTCCCTCAAAAAGTCACAATTTCAGTTGGCTTCCAATGGGAACGCACTGAAGCACTTTGGGTTTGTTAAGGTTTCATGAGGTATAGCATATATTAAGATATAATTTTGATTATTAGGAGCTATGGTTGTGCGTGTGACCAACAAATATGGAAACAAGGAGTTGCCTGCCGAATAAAGCTAGAGGGATGAACGACATTTTTTCTAATATTTTCGTAAATATAGTTGTTTGTCAATAAATAGGATCACCTTGACGTACATAATGCATTAATTGGTTGCACACAAATTGGGCAGAGTTTGGGTGGGTCTCAGACTTATTCACATGTGGATGGCTTCCTAGCTTGATCTTATAAATTCAAACTTTCGAATTGTTGAGTTCAAGTACGTTGAAATTAGACTAACAAACTCCTAATCCGAATTAAGCCCCAATTTGATCGGGTTGGAAATTTATATTGTTTCTAACCCGCCCCATATAGATGGAAATTTAATTTGGGGTTGGGAACGATCGAGTTCAAGTTGAACCACTCCAAATTGCGTGTACTGAGTTTAGATGTGGCCGGGTATGGTCCGAACTGACATGGCTTTCTATGTAATGAATCCATAGCTAGCTTCCCATTGAAAAAGAAAGTTCAAGATTCGGTGAAATTTTTGAAAATACAAATATAGCGCTATAAAAAATACAAAAAATTACCAAACTTGTTACAAAAATACTTTAAGCAGCTATATTTTAACTCTAACTTATATTTCTCTTTGTGAGCTTTTAGTTAATTTTTACTCACTTTCTTCCATTTTACTGCAACTTTCGTAATATTACACATGTATTGTATGTATAGTATATATCTTCATGTTTTTGTTGTATGTCATATGACTCATATATATGATAATGGGAATGATATCGTAATTTAGCCATTTTATTGGGTAATGTTCTATTGTCTAGTTAGTCGTAAGCATCAACCACGTATTCAGATAAAAATCAACTTAATCAATAGTTTGGATTTCCAATATGATCGGCAACATATAATGACATAAACATTTTATGTTGTAAAATTATTTGACAAAGAAACATTTCCGTTCATTTAATGATTTCCAATATATATAAACCCTAAATCCAAAATACTTAATCTGAAATTGATCAAAGAAGTAATGTCATCAACATAGAAAATATAAGTAGATCATGCTAATTCCAGTTATAGCCCTCCATCATGCAATTGCATGCATCTATGTCCATGCGAGTATGCGATCGACGCTGCCTGTTACGATGACGTATTGTCTACTGTGTATGTGTTGGTTCTCAACAATTGCAAAAGTGAAACACTGAATTTTTCTCAAGATGGCCAAGTCCTGCTGAATCTTTCATTTCAACATTTTGCCTTAATCTTTCATTTCTCTGTTAATTAAAAGAAAAAAAATACTGCTTAAAGCTAAATCGATCGACTAATAAAAAGAACTTAGTAAAAGAAGAAAATAAAATTTAGGTAACCTGCAAAAAATTTAAAAGAATCGCCCACCGTGGGGCTCGAACCCACGACCACAAGGTTAAGAGCCTTGCGCTCTACCAACTGAGCTAGACGGGCTCTTGCTACGAACGACAATCCTTACAATTTTATTACAAAAAAAGAAGGTCGTCCAAGTTTTGCTTGGTTTGATTTCTGCTTGATCGGTTATTAAGCAAAATTGGCATCTCCACTCCACACTATTCGATTCTGTTTCCCGGAACTGAACCCAAACGAGGGAACTAGAGCAGACGCCTCCTCAAACCCGCCTCCTTCTATCACTCAAAACTGGTACGTTACCTCTACTTTTAATCATGGGTACTGATTGCTTGTTTTTTTTTTTTTTTGGTGTTTTCTGTTAAAATTGATAATTGGGTGGAAATTGTGTTGTGGTTTCTGGTTTTTTCGGTTTCTTCTTGCTGTTCTAGTCGGTTTCTTCTTGATCTTTGTAACTCTGATTCTTGTTTTCGTTCTGGGTTTTGAAATTTAGTGCTTGATCATTGTTGCCAATGCTGATAAGCCTTTAGTTGTTGAAGCTTGTATAATATACACTAGTACTGTGCTGCATTATTTATTTATTTTGAATTTTGTGGTGACTTCAGCTAAAAGTCCACATTTTGAACTTCGCTCTGTTTGGCTGCAGTGAATTATTCTTTATTATCCTTCTTTGAGACTTTTTTCCAGCCAAAAGTCCACATTTTTAACTTCCTCTCTTCTCCAGCTGCTTCTTCTTCTCCACTCAAGCAACCAACTTCCTTCATGTCCTCTCTATGTACTAATTTCATTCAAATTCTGAGGTCTTTGACATAATTCCTTTAAAAAATCTGAGCTTTCCTTCGTTTTTTTTATTTGACGGATGTTGAAGGATTCAGTGTATTCAGATAGCTTTTATGCATATTGAATCTCCAACGTTTGGGATATGACCATTTTTTATGTAATTTATCAATATGGAGAAAATTTGGTCAAATAAAAAAGGGTTTAATTACTTATGTCAAATTGATTACTTTTTTACTCTATTGCTATATATGCTTACTTTTTTTAATTTATACATGGGGTTTAATTTTTGTTGTTTTTAGGTTTTGAATTTGTGGTTTTAGACCTTCTGAGTATTTGAGTTTGATTTTTTTCAATAGACAGTGATTTTCTTGTTTGCAGAAAATTCAATCACAGTAGCTCAGTTATTGTTGTTGTTTGATAACTTCAATAATTACATAGTTTGGTTAATACAGAAATTTCTTCATGTGCTTCTAATTTTGTTATTATTTATTTCTCTTAAATACAGTCATGGCCTTGAGAACAGTCACAAGGAAGTTAGGGAGTAAACTATTACCCAGGTTTTCTCCTGCATCTCTATTGCACTCGCATGCCACAAGCTTCGGTTAGTCCATCTCTCTCTCTCTTTTTCTATCTCACTTGTGTGTGTGCGTGTATATATATGTATATAGAGATGAAAAGAACTCAATGGTAGTGGCATGTGTGCGGAATATGAATATCGAACTCTGTAGAAACTCCTATTACTATTACTGTGCTTTATCACAGTGAATGTTGTAGTAGTTATTCATGAAGGTCCAGGTTAATTGCCCGCTGGGTATCTGTAATTTACCAAGTGAAAAGAAGGGTTTTTATTTGTATTTATATGTGTTTTGATCTGTATGGGTTTAGATTCCATAATAATTTACTGAGAAAGAATAGTATGGCATATTCTTTTTTGAGAGAGTGGGCTGAGGGATTCATGATTTGGGGAAAAAAGTTCTTATTATTATTTTTTTTTTTTTACCCTTTTCCTTTTCCATTTGCTATACATGAAAAACAAAGCCATTTTATGTACTACCCACCATTACCTTGTTTCATATGCGTTGATTGATAAATAATAATTATCAGTGTTTGATTTGCAGGATTTAAAGAAGTAAGGGAAGAGGAAAAAAGTCAAATGGTTGGTAATGTCTTCAGCAATGTTGCTTCAAACTATGATATAATGAATGATGTAATGAGTGCCGGATTACATAGATTATGGAAGGATAGGTTAGCCTCTTGAAGATATACTTTTGTGATTTTTTTTTTCTTTTTCAAATCAAAAAATTATTGCACTTTTGCTTTATATGTTGTATGTCATCTGCCCAATTTTTCAGATTAGTTTCCAAACTGAATCCTTTTCCTGGAATGAAGCATCTTGATGTGGCTGGTGGGACAGGTAAGCTTGTGATATGCAATTATATCGTTACATTTGTCAAATTATATGGATCATAAGACTTGGGGACACATGTTCATATCAGGTATTTTTGCTGTCACACCAGATAGTAACAAGTAATACTAATAGTACCAACATATTCGGACAATATGATGCTACTGTAGTTTCTGGATTCAATTATAAGCATGAAACCAAGAATACATTTTAGATTTCACCAAAAAAAAAAAAAAAACATTTTAGATGCCACTGCTCCTTGAGGCTGATTTCTGCCTTTATCTCCTTCCAAACAGAATGAATCCCAGTTTGATTTCTTTACATTTTTGAACTTTTGTGTACTTGTGTTAGTTCATCTTTTGGCATTTTTATGCTTATCATGAAATATGAAACCCAGTTTGGGTTGCGGAGGGATCTGACCTTGGGAGTGGGCTAAGGATGCAGTTTCAAAAAAGGAGATACTTTATAAACAAGAATTATATGTTCTAACTTCTGAGAATTGGAAGTTGTTAAGCTCAGGCCAAATGGATTAAACTTGCCTTCTAGCCAATTGACCCCTTCCCATCCCATATTATGGGGTGGATGATGATCTTGCAGGTACAGTACCTGCTGGGTGCACTGCATCTACCAAGTGAAAAATAAAAATTGTTATTCATTCTCCTTTCTGGAGATCTCCTAACATGAAATTATAGCTGCTACATTGCTACATGACAATCTATCTTGCTTGTCTGGGACCTTATTGATCATTTGCTTTGATCTAACCTAGGTTCATTTCCCTTAAAATCTTTGAATGACATATGTCTATCTTACAATTATTTTTATTCTTTAATTAATATTTTTCTTTTGTCAGGTGATGTTGCTTTCAGGATACTCAACAGTATAAACAGCATCAAACGTAGAGCTATGCAAGACGTTCTTGAAGATGATTTACAAGAAGAAACTAAGGTTTATGTATGCGACATCAACCCTAACATGTTGAATGTTGGTAAAAAGCGGGCCTTGGAGAGAGGTAATATTAGTGTTGTGAGCTTTGACTTTTGTTGAATTGGACATTCCCTTGACACATTAGAGAAAAAAATTCTTCTTTTGCTTAGAAATGTAAGATCATGTACTGAACTTTATAGGTCTTGGAGAAGACAAATCCCTCCTATGGGTTGAGGGAGATGCAGAAGCCTTGAGTTTTGGAGATAATACAATGGATGGTTACACAATTGCATTTGGGATTAGGAATGTTACACACATAGAGAAAGTGCTCTCTGAAGCTTATAGGTAAGGCCACAACTTTGTACTGGTTAACAGGTTCTGACAGTTAATAACTAATACATGGCAAACTATTATCATGTAAAATTGGTATATGACTCTCTGAATAGGCTATCACTCCCTGTATATGAATGTGACTATTAGTTGTTGGGCATGTATCAAGACTTAAGTCTAACACATACAAATCGATCATATAGTCAAATGTGGAATAACTTATTTTAATTTATTTTAAACACATGGGCTATATTAATTTCTTTTATCTTTGGATTTAACTCTAGTGATAGGCTTGAATAGTTAAGCTATCTATCATTGTGACTGTTAATTTGGTTGTTAAAATTGGTTATTCGCATGCTGAAGCTTTTAAGAATGAGGGGAAGGATTGTAGGACATGCCGATTGCTGTCAAATTGATATACTTATCATGTTTGTTTTTATGGTCTGGTTAATAGGGTACTAAAACGGGGAGGAAGGTTTCTGTGTCTTGAACTGAGCCATGTAGAAGTTCCTGTATTCAAAGAGTTGTAAGTATTCTTGACACTATTAGTTAGGTTGAATTCGCACTTGATAAACCTGAGGCTTGCCAATGTTAGAATTTCATTGTAGTTATCACTGATATCATCACCCTCATCATCTTTGTTCACGCAATATCATAGTCTTACGGTCTACTGCATAGTTCTTTTTCTAAGTAATTTTAAAGAATGGTTTCCCCTGTACTTATGCTGTTATGGAAGTTTGACAACCCAGCTGCTTACACAAAATGTTATGTTGAAGTTTCTTATCCCAAAAAAGAGAGGAAATACTTTCTTGAAGTTAACGTCGGTTCGTTTCCTCCCTTTACAAAATACATATGCATGCACACCAGAACACAATCATGTGTGTGTATCATTTAACAATAACACAAAATCTTGTGCACTCGAGCTTAATGAACAATATCTTGTCCCATTGCTCAATCTTTTATTGTACAGATTTGACCAATATTGTTATGCTGCAACAATGCACGCAGAATAATCATGCAGTGCCAACTGCCACATGGTGTCACAGTGTTGCTCACTGTAACTAGAGCAACATCACCCACTAGATTATTTATCAATGTTGACTATTTTGCCAGTCTCTATTTGATGCACCCTTATTTTCTGTCTCATGTATATTATAGGTTGTGTGTTTTAAGGTTGCTAATTTTCTCATGCAGCTATGATTATTATTCATTCTCAGTCATTCCCGCCCTAGGAGAGCTAGTTGCAGGAGATAGGGAATCTTATCAGTACTTGGTAGAGAGTATCCGTCGTTTCCCTACACAGGTTTTATTTCAGCTTCCATACTTGAATATTTCATTCCAGTTTACTATAATTTGATGGAAGGATTCTTGCACCTTGTCAATTGGGATGGGACAAGACCTTAAGTTTGGCCATGATTTTGCCTAGGCACCTAAAGGCAAAGGATGCATTTTGCCTTCCATTCAAAAAAGTTAAAAAAAAAAAAAAAAAAAAATTCTGGAACCATTTCCTGAAAGGAATATATTGCCCCTACCAAGAGTCGGACATGAATAATATGTTGTAGACAAATAAAAAAAACTGTAGAAAGTTGAATTGCTCTATTAGTGTCATTATGTACCTTGCGAAATTATTTGTTTTGACTGTTTAATTGAGGTGCTGCTGAGTTCTTTTGCTTGGATAATTGTTTTGTAACTTATATATCCCTTTACCATTTATCTTAATTGATGATTGCAGGAGACATTTGCTTCGATGATTGCAGATGCAGGTTTCCAGAAGGTTGAGTATGAAAACCTTGTTGGAGGAGTGGTTGCGATTCATTCGGGGTTGAAATTTTAGTAGTGCATATTTATTTTGATCTCGAAAAATCTCAAAAGCAGCTTATGCTCTAACAATTTTGGCAGTGAGGGTTTTGTTTTGACTCCTTTCAAATCATATGTAAGAAATAAAATGGGTGATAAAATGTTTCTCTAGCTGATATAAAATTCAATCGATTTTTTTGTATATTGTTTACAAATCCTTTCAATGAACCACAAAAAATGGCTTCTTCGAAATGGTAACCAAAGTCATGACTGAAATTACAGTAATCCGGCAAAGTTAGGGATAACAACCTTTTCTTTTGTTAAATTTATTCTCTTTTTTAATGTGGCAGGAAGGTGTATAACACATTAACACCATGTATCCCCTCACAAATTTTATTAATTTCTTCACTTTCATACTTGAATACTTCATTCCAACATGGGATGGGACAACACACAAGTTAGGGCAGTTTGGTATTGCTGTGAGAAAAAACAGCTGTGAAGTAAAACAGCTGGGAAGTAAAGTTAGTTGTAAAGTAAAGCAGTTAAGTGTTTGGTAAACTATGTTTTCAAAAGTGCTGTGAGTGCAAAAAACAGTATCAAAGTGTTTGGTAAATGTTAATATAAAAATACTGTGACTGTGTATAATTATTAAAATAGACATGATGCTGAAAGTGCATTTCACTTATTTGTTTGGTAAAAATAAAATGTTTTTTTTTTACTTGTTTTTGAAATTTTTGACTACAAATTTTTATTAGTATTAATTTTTCTAAGAACAACATTATTAAATAAGTATGCCTATTATTTTTTAGGTATATTATAATTTTATTCGTATAAATAAAATATCATAATTAATTATCACAATATAAAATATAACTAACAATTGACATATTTTTTTAATTTAAAATAAGCAAATGAAAATTATAGAAATCAATGAGGGTATTATAGGTAAAATAAAATATTCATTGTTGTTATGAATCACTGTAGCTTTCAAAATTACTTAAAAACCAAAACTGCTATAGGTGATTAAAAATTGTCATCCACATCAGTTTTTGGGTCCTCCACCGCAATCTCAAACGGGGCCTTACTCTGTTTCGGCTCAGCAGAGGATGCCTTGTTCTTTCCCTTTTTTCCTTTGGTGTCTGGTCCCTGTTGTAATGAATTTGTTTCGAACTTTTTACAGTTTACCGTATCAATTCGCTTTGATAGAACCTCATTTCACAAACACATGCCCTTCATGATCGGGTCTTCTCAAATCATACATTGATATGGGATTAAGAAAAATCATAGTTTTTGACAATGAGATGCTACGCCATTGTCATTTTGGTATATTGGTATTTGAGGGATTTGATGCGTCTCCCAAGTCGTACTTGCATCTACAATCGTTTAATTACAATATAAGACAATTCATTCATTAATAGTTTCCTACAAATAAGACAATGCCAACCAGCAAACTATGATGGTTGTCTTGACTAGCATGTCCAATGGTGGTTAGAAACATCATATATAAAAAATTAAAAATATTGAATCCAACAAGTTGGTTTGGTCTTCAACTTGAGAGCGGATGGCAAGATCAAGAGTCTGCAAACGTATCAAAGTACCTATGCATGATGGCAACTATCGTATGTTACTATAACGGAGACTTAAAATTCTCGAGTGGATTATATTCTAATATGAGAAATTTGAAAAATTAACTTAAATTGAAGTCAAATATAGACTTTTAACTTTTTTAAATTTTTTTTAGAGATTTGATTATCGAGTAATGCTCGAACCCCCCTTGAGTAGTACTCGAATTTTTGATAAGAGTTCGAGCACTACTCAAAAATCAAATTTCTAAAAAAAAAAAAGGGTTATTTAAAGAGTGCTGCTATTTGCACACCCTTTTTTTTCTTTTTGCACACACTTTTATTCTACACACCCCCTATTTTCTCCCAAAATTGAAAATTTCTCTTTAACACACCCCTCTAATTACCCTAATACCCCTATTTTATACATTTCACAAAATTTCTCACAACACACCCCTTCACCCACCACACCCCATCAACCATACCAAAAAAAAAAAAAAACACACAGCCACCTCCCTCCCTCACCCCCGACCACCTCCCTCCCTCTCTCCTTCCCTCACCGACCACTTCCCTTTCTCTCTCCTCCTCGCAGCACTGACCTCTCTCTCTCTCTCTTTCCTCCCCGCAACACCACCCTCATATCTCTCTCTCTCTTCTTCCGCAGCAGCACCACCGAACACCATTAAAAAAAAAATTTCAGTTCAGCAGGTTCGGCGGACCAGTGTCGAACTGGGCTGTTTCGTTCGGCACTCATCCGCCGAACAATCCTGTTATATTCGGCGGATGACTGCCGAACCAAACAGCCCGGTTCGGCACCTGTCCGCCGAACTGTCGAATTGCATATATTTTTTTTAATGGTGGCTGGTTCTGGGCTTCGAGGTGGAAGACGAGGTGCTGCGGGCGGAGGTGTAGCAGCGTGTGGGCGGCGGCCAAGGTTGACGGTGAAGAAGAAACATGTGGCTGCCGAAGGTTCGGTGGGTGGCTGCCGAAGGCAACTCGAATGTTCGGTGGGTGGCTGCCGAAGGAAATCGCCGGTTTCGGCGAATGGCTGCCGAACGAACCCGCAGGTTTCGGCGGATGACTGCCGAACGGCCTGCGAAGCTCATCCTTTTGGCAGGGACTGCGGCGTGGTCGTGCGAGCTGGGCAGAGCGAGGTCGGGCATCGGCGGCGTGGTCGGGCGTTGGGGCTGTGCGAGCTTGGCATGGTGGTGGGCGCGGGGAGGGTGGTGCAGCAGGGAGGAGAGAGAGAATGAGAGGGTAGTGCAGCAGGGAGGAGAGAGAGAATGAGAGGGTGGTGCAAGAGGGTGGCGCATGCAGGGGGTGGTACTGCGCACGGTGGCGGTGCTGCGCCGGTGTGTGCAAAAAGATGGGTGTGTACGGGGGGGGGGGAGGGCCAAAGTTGTCTTTTTCTTTGAGTGTTTTTTTTTTTTTTTCAAAAGGGGTGTGTAAAAAGAAAAAAGAGGGTGTGCAAATAGCAGCCCTCTATTTAAATGACAATCAAAATGAGTTAAATTTTCAAATTTCTCTTCTAACTTGAGTCGACAATTTTACTTTTCTCTCCATATTTTCAACTTTCAAAACTCTGAGAAATTTGAAATCTTTGAACACCAATCCTATTAATTTTTCACTTTTTGGTATCCATCCATCATATGGACTAAAGTATGATAGTGATATAAGGTAGCCATCTCTTGATGGAAACAATTTATCTGATTCCTTGTCCAAATAAATGGCAAATCTTCCAACTTTGCCAATTGCTTCGTTTATATCCCAAAAATTAACAATTTGGAGGAACTTCGACGGAAATTCCAACTGGTTTAAGGATTGAACATTTTTTACGGAAATTCGGATAGAATACAACACAAGAACAACATGTATTAAAATTAGAGGACGACATTGAATTGAATGAAAATATATTTATTAAACATTAAATTGATATTTGGACAAAAATTGAGGGACTATTTGTAATAAAAAATTTTTAATAATAAAACTTAAACCCTAGAATCTACCCGTTGCCAATCCTTAAACCTCCAATACAACCAGAAAGAAGAAAAGAAGGAAAAAAAGCTTAAACCCACAAAAGCCTTCCCGTCACTGTACCTACCCAAACCGAGCCAAGCATTGCGAGTCTGCAATCCAATTGAGGAATTTGTTCTTCTTGGCGTTTTCCAGATTTTGTTTGAGAAAAGTTTCTGTCTTTTATCAATATGGGAAAGCAATCAGGCAAGAACCCAGGTAAGGTTTTGTTTGGCTGCCTCGAAAGTGAAGGAAAAAAGGACCATATTAGCTTTATTTTGTTACATGTGTTAGTGCTTGACCTTATCAATGGGTGCTTCTGTCCCTTTTTTTGTTAAATTATCTTGGAAGTACAACATATATGTATGTGTTTGTATGTAATTTTTTTTTTTTTTTTTCAAAACTCAAGTCTGCTCCTTTGCTGCAACTGGGGTGCTGCTTTATTTGGTGGTTTTTCTACTCTACTGGTCGAGTCTTACTCCCAAGAAGTAATTCATTTGCTACATACTGAAAGTGACTGTCTTGCCATGGGAGGCCCATGGGTGAACGAATTTCAAGGTCTCATGGCTAGTTTTAGATTGATTTTGTATTGACATTGTAAAAGGGTTTTTAATATGGAAGCCCATGTTCTTGCAAGGCGTGCATTTTCTTGTATTGGAGAGGAGGAGGTGTGGACTGAAGAAGGTCCACACTGGCTTTCTGATGTAATTATTCAGGATGTACCTGCTTTGCTTTGTTGATTATTGAATTCCTTGATTATATAAAAAGAAAAGTCTGCTCCTTTGCCTAATTAGGCCTGTTTATTTGCATTGCATGCAGTAGATATACGTGTTTTATGGTTCAAACAAATTCAGGGTTTAATTTGATATCTTTGTTCCTCATGATTTAATAGTACTATAATTCAACCTCTTTTATATTTTTATCTTAGAAGCTTCTGCCTTTCACTATTACTCTCCATTTTTGCTTTTATTTTGCTCTTTGTGTATATATATATTTTTTTCACTATTACTCTCCATTGAAGCAATAATATCGGAAGACAATTTTTTTTCTTTATCAGGAATGAGGAAACGCAAAATACCCAACAAGTCTTACACAGGCAGGAAAAGTCATCGTGCTGAAGAAGAAAAGGTTGTGCATAGCCCCTCACCTACTTCATCAGGCATGTTATATATTTTAGCTTTATATTGTTTTGAAAATTCTAAATTTGTGTCAGTTTTAACTTTTAATAATAAACTTTCCTTTTTAGTTTTGATATTCGGTTTAAGTCTCTATTATTGAAGTTGGAGATAATGATTGAATGGCCACTGTCTTTTATATTGAAATTCAAGATCTGGGTAATTTTTTTCTAATACAGGGGAACAATCAAAGGAAGAATCTAATGGTGTGGCTTCCGAAGAAGAAATAGTTTATAAAGAGCCATCAATGTATGATAAATTGTTAATGAAACTGGGCTCATCTAGTAAATCTGTTGCTGCTGCATATAAGCAGAGGTATGGTCTTTTCAAAGTCCCAGAGTTGTTTTCATTTTTTAGCTTGTACTTCTGGTCTATAATTGAAAGAAATTGTGTGCGTCAGTCCTAATTGTACATAATTCAGTGAGTTTTGCATTGTTTAAGTTTGTTTTGGCTCTTGGGTGATCATCACTTATTAGTTGTGCTGTGCTCTATTTGGCTGAGTTTAAGGGTGGCATGTGAATTGTTGTTTATAAGGTGTCTGGGTGCCTCTAGGACTCAAGTACTTCGTTTAGGGGGTGCACTTTGGATTTGACATTTGTAACACTACTTAGTCCTCCATAAGTTGTTGGTTTCTTTACTTAGCAAAAGTTAAAAAAAAAAAAAAAGTTGTGCTGTCTTCTGAAGTTCATTATGTGGTTCTATTTGGATGCTTGTTTGATGAGGTATGTGAGCATTTTGGTGTCTTAGAACTTTGCATTATATAAATTCCAATGAATTTGGATTCACAATAAAGTTGGATGCTTGTACACTTATGTTGAATTGATATAAGTGGTTTATTAATAATTAACCTCTTTTCTAAATGCTCTTTATTTTAAACTAGTTGATTTACTTAAGGAACTTACAACTAACATTTTATCATTTGCTTCTTTTGTGCACAGGAAAAGACAAGAAGAAGGTAAAAGTGACTCAGAAGAGTCAGAAGAGTCAGAAGAGGATGAAGATGATGGAACTGAATCTTCTAGTGAATCAAAAGAACTGGACGATGGTGAAGAAGGTAGAACATTTCTGATTTTCTATTCTAAAATGTTACTAAAATCCTTTTTTTTTTAAAGCATAAGAAACCGAAATCCCATAACTGAGATTCATATAGTCATATATTAATATCGTTATGGAAAGGAATACACTATTGCTGTGTGCATGGATGTTTAGTTTCATTTCCATCTCCTATACAATAATGAATTAAAATGAGGTCTTACTTCTGGATTATATATATATATTATTTTTCATTGGGATCCTGTTGGTGGTCCACTCTAATTTATGTGGGGATGTAATGGAGTGGTGGTCTTGGGGTTGCGATTCTTCCTCAACCTCTTTCTTTCAGGGACCCAAACATAGTTTCCTCATAAGTATCAAACTACTGCACATAGATTGAAAGATGTTGCAAGTAGTAATTGGATTTCCTGGTTTGAGAAAAGGAAAAACTATTCTAATATGGGTGCTGCGTTATAGATGCTAGTTGACATCCTTTGCACAATAGAAGAGCAATTGAAGAACAAAATCATTTTCACAATTGAACGACACTTGATGAATTCTTTTCGGTTTTGAGGCTGGAGAAAGCCATGCTTTTGTGATCATGTTTTAGTATCCACCATTGACCTTTTGTCTTGTCCTTATTTGTTATCTTGTGCCACACTGCATATTATTTCATTCATTTACTGTACTTACGTAGGAGTTGACGACGATGAATTTCCTATGAAAGGAAAACTCAAAGACCCTGAAATGTCTGGCATTGACGATCAGAGTGAAAATGCTGAAACTGAGGATGAGCAGGAGACCTCTGACTTGGATGGCCAGGAGTCCTCTGCCTCAGATGTAGAACAGGATCTGGGAATCAGTTGTCAATCTGCTGTTGAAGCATCAATGTGCTTGAGGTGCATTTACATGAAATGTCTTGTTTATTTAGCTTTTATGTTTTCATCATGCATTGACATTGTCAGTGTGTGTTGTTTTAAACTTGGTGTAAGTCACCATTATCTTTGAAATCTTAAACTGATTGGAAAGGCCCCAACAGTCGTGAGTTATGGGATGTGCCAATGGAATATTGGATGAGGGAGAGTCACTTGAGATGGTTTGGTTGTAGGAATAAAAAAAGAAAAAAAAAATTGGTGTACGATGACTAATGATCTGATTGAGAATATCACCTTAGATAGAATTGGATAGCCAAAATGAATCCCTGTAGTTGACACCATTTAGTTGGAAGTAGGGCTGAGTTATGTTTATTTATGACACTCTCTCTGTAAGAGTTTATTTTTTAGCAGTATATTTCACAGTTTCTTAGGAAAAGAAGAATAAATTAGCAATTCTGTATGGTTACCTGCTGTCTCATTTGATTTTATCGAATGAGTGGATAAAGCACAGCTGAAGCTCATTTCAGTGAACATAAACTGGGTAAAAATGTATAATCCTTTGTGCGTTCCTTTGAAAATCAGAACGATAAGAAAGAGGAAGTTTCTTGGCTAGTAAAACTAGCTTTTGTTTTAACCATGGACATGTGTTTCTTGGGTGAGGATGGAAAAAGGAACCCTTACAGTAAATATGGGATTTCAACTGTGAACGCGTTCAGAAATTTTTTCCTTTGTCAGTAACAGTAAGTAATGGGGGAAGACAATAGAGGTGGTTGTGAATGTGTTGCAGAAAAAAAGTGTTCTGTAGTTTGCTGGTTGGATGGAACAACATATTGACTGACTAGAATTCATACCTGGAGGGCTGGCTTTGTTGTTTTCAAGATTATACTACTAGTCTACCAGTAGTTAGTGTAAGGGGTTTTTGATTCTTGATACAGACAAACAAGTGTTATGCTTACACGCACACATATATATATGTATATTGGATAAGAAATGAGAACTTCATAGAAAGAAATAGGGAAAAAAAAGTACAAAATATATGGACAAGAAGTCCATTCAAACCAAGGCACCTAAACAAAACAAGCAGCCACACTAAGTACAAGACCAATCAAGATGAATCACACTATAAGGACCATCCCAAAGTGCTTAGACAATGACACCCACAAGGAAGCAAGGAATCTAATTCTGTCGCACAAATAAATCAGCTCCTCTTCCATATCTTCAAAAGTTCTTCTATTAAGTATGATGCTTATAAAATCCTATGTATTTTTGTTTTTCTGTGCTTTATGATTATGGATTTTATGTGAGAACTTTGTATGTCTTTCGTGCTGGTACTTTTTTAAAATCTCAGGTTGTATACATATATACATGTAATGTCCTATTATGTCTTTCATCATGCAGTTCCTTTGATATACACTTGGGGCACAAGTTAACAAAAGTAGAGGTTGAGAATCTGTCAAAAAAGAAATGGACATATGAGTGGGAGGTCCCTGCTGTTGGGATGTCAAAGGGCAAGTGGGCAGGAACGGGAGAGTGTTTCATAAAAGTATGTCTCCCATTTATTAATCACACTTTATATTTTGTTTTATGCTCTTTGTAATGCCTTGAAAAGCTCTAGACATGATCTCTTTGCATTATTCTTGTTTTTTTATCCATTTAAGGGCCTTCCAGCCTATGGGCTACAAAATGGAGGTAGCCCTCCGGCCCCTCTCCCATCCCCATAAATCTCCCAACCCTAGTGGAGGTGGGAATCGATCCCAGTTTCTTGAGAAATGCCAAATTTGCTAGCTATCACCCCTGATCTTCTTTCTTAATCATTTTTTTAGTGCTCTCCTTATTAGTAGAGGGAATTGCTATTAATAACTGAATTAGTACTGTGTGGAGGACTTGTAGTTCTATTGCAAAGTTGCTGGAGTATTATGGATTATCCTCCTGGTGCACATTTTCATTTGGTTATTATACTCTTAAGTTGGCAATGAAGTTTTGATTTTTATTGTTTAACTTTGGAACCGCTGGTTGCCTCGTTTTTTTTTTTCCCAGTGCTTGCTCTGTTCCATTTTGGTATAAAATAGAAGTGTAACCCTAGCAATAAACAAACAGAAGAAAAGAGAGAAACAATAGGATCAAAGTTGGACACCTTACCCATCACTTCCTGTATTTTATTTTTTCCTTTGAATAAAATTTTGATGTTATTAAAAATATATTTAATCACATGGTCCATGTCTTTCCTTGGCATGCTAAGTATAATCTGCATGCATTACAATCCTAGAGGTGGTTTTGGTTTATTTTATTTTTTGAGAAGAAACAGATGAAGTTTTATTGAATCTGCTCCTGTCCTGCAGTTTGCACTATTATATTCATATATTGCAGTTTCTTATTTTGAGTAGTAAGTGGCGTATTTCCTAATCCTATATTTCAATTATTTTTTCAGGATGTTAACCCCAATTCTGGTTATGATATGAAACAAAAGTTGTATAAGCACTGGTTGGACGTATATAACACATCTGGAGGCTGTGATTTTCATTCATCTAGACAAAGATTATTCTTCTCCCTTTGTAAGTGTGCCCAATATGACTTTCATAGATTTCTTGTAGTCGGTCCCTAGTACTTGGGGAAATGGCTTGTTAAGTTTTGTTAAAATTTTGTTTGAGTTTGATTGTTTAATAAAGTAGACTGTCACTTTTTGTATTATTTTAGAAGCTTGGATTAATCCCGACACATACGTGATTATTCCACTACTTGTTTCTTTTCTTTTCTTTTCTTTCTTTTCCCAAAATTTTTGTAGTAAGTTAGTTTCTTGACTTTGAAATTATAGTATGGGTTGACTCAATTTGGATCTATTTTGTGGTTATGTTGATATCTACATTTCCCCCAGTCAACAGCTATCGGGATATATTGCAGTGCAACAAGAAACCCTTTTATCACAGAGGCTCTGAAGAAGACTCAAGTGTCATGGATGCATACATTATGCATTGTGTACGTGCTTGTCCCTATTCCTGGAAAGATTTCAAATTTTTTGTGTTAAATTTTAGATCTTTTTCCTCTTCTAATGATTATATAAAGTAATATTATGCAGCTGAATCATGTCTTCAAAACTAGAGATCTTGTAACGAAGAATGATGCAAAAGTGGCAAGGCATCAAGAAACTGCTAAGAATGAAATGCTTAGTGATGATAGTTTCCTTGATCATGGGTTTACGCGTCCTAAGGTATACGAGTGCTTTCTTGTGATGTGCTTGTTATCATAAAGTGAACTTGGATTTTCTTTTGTTGGATCTCCAAATCTGAATATAGTATGAGTTTCACGATTATCCCATACGTGGATATGGTAGCGCTTTATATATTCAGGCATTTACCAATTCATATTGGAAATTACATACCGGTGCCTTTGTGGCTTATTGGCTTTGTGTAACAACCAAAGTCCAATAGGTTGCAGGTTCGACTGGTAGAGATAGGAAACAAAATATTGGAAATTACATATTATATTACAACATGTTTGGTATTTTGTTCCGTGGAATCAAATAACTCTTTGTAGGTTATGGGTGCATGTGGCTTTTTTCTTAATTGCGCTGAGATTTTGGAAATCACACCTTTTAGGTGGAATTTATGGTCCCAAATTTCACATTTTTTTCGCACACCGAATTTCAAGATTTCCTTGTTGACTATACCAAACAAGGAACTTAGAGATTGTCATTTCCCAAATTCCAACTTTTCCTGAATACCAAGTTTAATTTTTTTATCCAAACACATTGTTATAGTTTTGAGAACTTATTTCCTGAAATTTAGAGGACTAAATTATTAGAGTTTTCAACTCTTGGGTTCAAACTTCCAAGATACAAAGGATTTTAGTTTTATATTATCTGAATTCTGTGATTTTCTGCTGTTGGATGGATACATTATAGTCCCTAGATCGATGGATCTTAGATTGCCTGTTATAGGTATTTAATTACATCTGCAGCATCTGCTCATATTTATAGTTGATATTGGAGAAGTCAAATTTTCTTAACATCAGCTATGTAGTTGGTGTATATCCCGTTGTTACGTATCAGCTATGTAATGTATATCTTTTGAACTTGTTTGTGGTCGTATATGGGATTTGTGTTATATAGTTATTTTTGTTTTCTCAAGCTATGAAATCCTGGCTATTTTTTATAATTGTTGCAGTTTGATTATATTTTTCATATTTGTTTTCTCAAGCTATGAATGTTGTAAACTTATAATCATCATGTTGCTTGTAAAGTTGTATTTCTAGAGACTTAATAGTTAGTACACATATCTCTGTTACATGGAGAATAGCAGATATCTACAAATTGAGTTACTGCAGTTTGCATGCCTAGTGAAGAGCATTTGTTTTAATTATGTTCACCAGGTTTTGATCCTATTGCCAATTGCGAGCATTGCACTTCGTGTTGTTAAGAGGCTAATACAACTTACCCCTTCAGCTCACAAGGTATTTCTTTTTTCTTTCTTTTTTTTTCCTTTTGATAAATTATCCCATGGTTAATCATTCTCTTAAAAGTGGTCTCTTGGAAATCCTTTTGCAATGGCATGAGTTGCGTTATTGAATTGACTAGGCTCATTTGTTGTTATTTTTAGCCTGCTCTTAACTGAGCAAAGGATTTATTACAGTTCTGTAAGATAGGCTATTAATCATGTTTAGATATGGTAAAATTAGTGGCTATAATGATAAAATGGTGTTGATGCCCATTCTGTGTTCTATAGAAGCACAAGGCTAGAAGAATTCGGGGTGTTGTAGTCATGAGTATAGTGAGTGTAATTTCTCATGATGGATTTACTAGAGTTGGCAAAGAACTATCTCGGTTTACCTTTTAAAGAGGTTAGAAGAATAGCATATTTGAATACCAATTCCAGCTCTTCCACATAATTTCAAAAAGAGTCCATGTAACAAGTACAGGGTAACTTCCTCTTCACATATCCATAGGCTTTCTCCAGCAGGTCTCTAATTTAGGAAAAACATAAATTAAGACTCTAGAGAAAAAAAATCTACTATGCAGGGTTCCAAGTGAGACTTCTGTGATTGTTGAGGTTGTTCTTAATGGAAGCTACATAGCTACATTCTGGTGCTTGAAATTTCAATTTCGAAGTATTCATGTTAGCAATCTCTGGAAACCATATATAGGTTGCTCAAGAAGTTTTCAACCTTTTTTCTCAGATTTTTTGCTCGTTTTTTCTTCATGAATCATTGCATAAAAATATCTACATTATTATTTTTGTGGGTTTTACTTTCTTGCATTGATAACATAATAATCTTATTTTTCTTATCAGTTTATTAAAGAAAAGGAAATAAAATTATTGAGGGGGTTATCCTCTTTTAATATCATATGACGGCTTTATCAGGTTAATGTAGAGCACATGGACCGATTTTCAAGAGAATTCGGAACTGAAGAGGTTCATGACAACGAGGACGAAAAAGAAATACCCCCAGGTGGCAAGGACTTTGGAAATGTAAAACCTCAGAAGTCTTCAAAACCTGGTGACTTTCAAGTACTTTTTGGTGGGAATAGCAGGGATGACTTCATGGTTGGCGTCAAGTTCACTAAGTAAATTACTTAAACTTATAATGATGATGATGATGATGACCTATTTGTTTTTATAGGAAACAAGAAATTTATATTAAAATTGGAATAATGAGGATGATGGCCCATTTAAAGAGGATGATGACCCATTTGAAAATTCAATAGTAAAAACAATTGGATAAACTGTTGCACTTATTGTTTCTTTACTAAGGGTATTGTGTAATCTTCTATGCAATGCGGAAAATATTAAGAAAGCACTGTACTAAGGGTATTGTGGATAAGGGGCTGTGTAAAGTCTGCCAATTTCTCATGGAAGGCTGAACACCTGTGATATGGTTCAGTGCAGAAGACCTTCTTCTTGTTTATCACCTCACTGGTGCATGATGTGCAGAAGAGAGGCGGAGAGTTTGGAACACCTAATGGTGCAGTGCCCAGTAGCTTTATCTTTATGGAAGAGGCTGTTTAGGAAGGGTGGGTTGAGGTGGAAGTTTCCTGTTTCTTGTTCTGCCTTACTGTCAGAGAGTTTTAAGTTATTTGAAGGGAAGAAGAGGGGAGTGATGCTGGGGAGATGTGCGGTGATGCCTATTTTGTGGGTAATTTGGATGGAGAGGAATAAAAGGGTCTTTGATAATGCTAGGGGGGAAACGGTGGATAATCTGTGGGACAGAGTCCGGTTTTGGGCTTCTTTATGGGCTTCAGTCACTCCAATTTTTCGGGATTATTATTTTTCTGTAATTTGTCTAATTGTGGGGGGCTGTTGTGTATTAGGGAGTTTTTTCCTAAACCTTTGTTTGCCTGGATCTGTTATTTTCTTAGAGTTTGTTGTCTAGGAGCTTGTAGGTTAGTGGACATCTTGTTCACTGCTTTGTATGTTGTTCTGTTTCGTTTTTTTTTTTTTTTTAATAAAAGTGTGTTTCTTATTAAAAAAAAAAAAAAAAGATTCAGCTATAATCATTGTATTCTTACTGTAAATGACTATCATCTGCCTGATTGGTTGAATTTGGTCATTTGTTCTACCTCTGAAATTTTAAACTTCTGTTCCCTTTCTGATTTTACAGTCTTATGCTAATTTTTATTGGCATTCCTGTCTTAACAGAGACGACATAGATTAGGATTTCAACACTTTTTTCATAATTGTTTTTGTAGGAGGAGCATAAAGTTGTACAGTGATTTCTATTCCTCAGATATGATAGTTGCTTCTGCAGTTGGCTTGTTGAAAGTAAGTAGTTAACCTTTCTATTATTAAAGTTTGTAATCAGATTTTTTTTTAAGGAGACTTGTAGAAAAACTACTACTATTTACAATATGCGGAGAACCTTTCCGTTATTAATATAATGCCAGAAGTCCAATTTTTGTTACGCTTACATTTGCGTTTCTCCAGATCATTGATTTTTCTTTTCCTGTCTGGTACTTTCAATATAACTTAATTGTGTAAAGAGTAAAATTCTATCAATGCTTAAGGTAAAAGGCTATCTGTGGCTTACAAGATCACCTTCGGCAAAATAGTATTTATAAAGTAAAGTCTGAGGTTAAAAAATTATTGGCACTCAATGATTGGAACAGATACAGTACAGTGATGGTAAATGTTAAGAGGCAAAATAACAAGATATTATTGTTTAAAATTCTGTGTAACACATATGGCTTCTGTAAGTTTTGGCATGCCTGGAACAATTGTATTACTTGAATGTTTAATATTAGAGTTGATTATCCAAATCTCCCTTATTTATCCTGAAATTATGCAGATATGCTTGTATTTTCAAAATTCCAATCTTTTAGATCCAAATAGGTGGGCAGATTTAACTAATTATTCAAAACAACGCATGTCACAACTGCCATTGCCATTGCCATCCAGACCCATTCTGCGACCCCTTCAACCAAACCTACCTCCGAAGCCACCTACCCAGATCACAACTCATGTCTCAAATCCTTAGTAAAATAAACCACCCAATCTTCCACCAAACCTGCAACCCACACAAAAACACTCACCCAAGCAAAACCTTTGAATCCCACATACATGAGGGAGGTCATTCTATTTTGAGATAAGCCAGGGAGATTTGGAGAAATTCACTGCTAATAGTTGAAACAAAAACTTTTTCCAAATAAGGAGTCTGGATTTTTTCTATATATTATAATATGGGAGGTCTGTCTTTCGTAAAACGTTTATGATTGGCTAACACTTTTTTTCTATATTATAATGGGTGTGGACTTTATATTTGCAGAAAATTGATGAAGCTAAATTGAATAAGGATAAGGACGTCGACTATCTTTCTTCTATAGAGGTAATTTCTTAAGTAACCTGCCACTGTTTGGGAGTATGTTTCTATGCTTATCATGGGTTTTTAAAATGCTTCTGTGATTCTGTTCCAGTTAGTGCCTTAATGGAGATATGTTTCTTTGATATGGCAGGTTCTAATTATTGATCATGCAGATGTTATAACGATGCAGGTAAACATTGTGATCAATTATCTAATTGAAATATATGTTAATTGTGAAATTTTATATCTTGGCTTTTCTTATAAATATCCAGAACTGGGACTTTTTGAAGTCAGTTGTTGAAAAATTGAACCACATACCATCTAAGCAGCATGGAACTGATGTCATGCGTATAAGACAGTGGTATGTTTTCTTATCAATCTTTTCCAACTGATATGGTCATTTTTTTTGTGGTATGTGGTTGGCCTGAAATTTGTCCTCCTTATTGCCTCCTCCCTCACACTATTGGTAACAGAGTGCTTCCAATACTGCCTATATTTTTGTGAAAGTTTCAAGAAGTTCAATACCTAAGAAAATGTTGTTTTCCTGATTGGGTAGTTAATTGTGAAAGTACTGATTTGTATCACATGTCACATATATTGAATTAACAATGTTTTTCATGAGTAGGTACCTTGATGGATATGCATCTTTTTATAGGCAAACAATACTTTTGAGTTATTATTCAAACCCAGGTAAGATTCCTTCTTCTTCAAAACAGAAAATGTAGTTGATAGATTATTGATGGCAATTTTGCCATCTTTTGCTTTTCTGTGAATTCTTGTATACTTATGATAAAATTAACTTATAATAAAAAATAAATCAACAATATATGCAATAAAATTAAAGGTCAATGATTACCTTGGTAAATTGATGTATTCCAGTTCTTGATCATTCTTTAATCTTGATGCTTTCTTATTGCAGATATAAACAATTTGTTCAATAAGCACTGCATTAATTACCATGGGAAGGTGTGTTTAAAAATAAACAGTGAAAGCATAGTTTTTTAGGATTCATAGAACTTGCAAGTTATAAAATACTGATTTTGTTATATCTACAGGTAAAGTTGGTACATGAATATAAAGGAGTTCTTCCTAAAGTGGTACTTCCAGTACGCCAGGTATGCCTCACTAAGCTTTCTTTTCGCTTAATTTGGTGGCGGGTTTGTAATATGTTTCACCCACTGAGTTGTGTTAATGCTTCTATTATTTCAGTTTCTGTACTACTCCTCCTATCTCTCTTTTTGCTGACATTGGATATTTGAGTGGTTTAGATTTGAAATGAAAACATTGAATCAAGGTATATTTTTTATTTATGATTTTGGGTTCATTGGGTACCTGTTGGGACTATGCGTTGCATGACTTGTAGGTAGCTCTCTCTCATCCCATAAACTCACTCATACCTGGTGAAGGCATTATTTGATCCAACGTGCCTGATATGACGCCAAAAGAACTTTATCTGTTAAGCTAGATGGCTCCTTCCAAGGTTTCATTTGAATCCATATAGTAAAAGAATCTCAAAACAGGATAGAAGAAGTGTCTGTTTTTTTCCTTTGTGTAATTTGAGTACTTGTCACATTAGGTTAAGTGACTACCTAGAAAAACAATATATAGATATATATTGTAATACTCAGTTGCTTTTTAAAATGTAAGGTATTAGGGTTTATTTATTTTTATTTCTGTCTCAGCTATGTATCTGGTTGGAAGTTGACTTCATCAGCTAATGCATTTTGTTACTCTTCAACCTTGCAGATTTATCAGCGATTTGGTGCAGATTCAATAGAACAGATTCATGATGCTCGTTTTGAATATTTTACTACAAAGGTTTGTTGTGCTCTCCCAGGATAGTTCGTTGTAATTAATTTAAGAGCAAATTACAATTTAGTACCTCAACTTTATATGTTGTTTCAATTTAGTACCCCAACTTTGAAAACTAGCAAAAAAGTACCTCAACTTTCATTTTGTATCAATTTAGTACCCCAACTTTGAAAACTTGCAAAAAAGTACCTCAACTTTCATTTTGTGTCAAAATAGTACCTCCGTTAGTTTTTCTGTCAAAATAGCAGGGGTATTTTCGTCTTTTTCTTAAATTTAAAAAATAATAATTTTTTTGAATAAAAAAAATTTTAAAATAATTAAAAATTAAAAAAAAAAAAAAATTTTGTTCCCTTCC